>NC_142090.1:36019832-36135327 GCF_054644295.1 Miniopterus natalensis | reverse complement strand
ACTGTGAATGCAAGTTATGGTTCAAACCCTGAGGCAATGGAGGGACCCTCTTCTCTGAGAACATTCATACCTGATACCCCAACAAAATCAGTTCTTTTGGCAAGAAAGACAGGGTAGTTAGTGACTGTTGGGAAGTCATCTAAAGGGGTCTGATGGCCCCTGAGAAAGGACTGTATGAGAGGCTTGTCTTTTGCCTGTTTCTTGCTGTCTTAAGGCAGCAAGTTGTGCATCTCACAGCATCCTATTAATTTTCCTATTCTCCTTACCATTCTTAATCTCCTAGGTATAAACATAAATAAATATAGAATATATAGCATGAATAATTTAGAAGTCACATTAGAAATGATTCTTCGGAAGTCTTAGGAAATGGATTTAGTAAGCTAATGGTGTTTGGGCTGATAAATGTGTAAGTTTGTCTAAATTAATTAATAGAAATGATACACTGGCAATATTTATAATTGTGCCATAAAGTAAATCTTAAACATTTAGAACCATTGAGGGATTCTGCCCCAGAAATTATGTAACTCATGCAATGAATAGTTAGAAAAACAAAGATTGTGCCTCAAGATGCCATATCAACCCAGAATACAACTCTCTTCAATTCACACAAATCCCTGTCTTTAAAGTATCCTTAGTCAAAAATTCTTTGTTCGTGCTGCATTTCAAACATGCAGTCCAAACCTCTCATCAGGGCACATATGACTGGGCACTACCCTGTTCTCTAGTCTGTGCCTTATTGAACAGTAACGCCTAATATAATTATATAAAATTAATAGTGTGGCTTATTAATATTTGCTTGTTTATTTATTGTCTAACCACCCCCACAGGCACACACCCTCCCTTCCCCGAACTTCATGGGATTAGGATTTTGTTGTTACACCTAAATCTTCAGTGCCCAAAATACTTCCCTGGAATACAGCAAACACTCAGCCAGTAGTTGAGAAAGGATGAATGGATAATATGCTGTAGCCATCTCAGATACCATGCACTGGACACCTGGTTGGTGTAGCAGATGGCTTATAGTATATAGCACCACCAACTACCCAGTTTCTCAATCCAAAGGCCAGGATTTATCCTTCATTCCATGCTTTCCTTCTTTGCTGCTAATCTTTCTATCTGTAAATCCTGTTATCTCTGCTTGCAAAATGTATCCTAAATCTATAATTTTTGTCTCAGTTTTTACTTCCGTCTCACTCTAGTGCATGTCAATATAATCTTTTATTGAAATACCCTCTTTGCTCTTCCTGCTCTCATTATTGTCCCTGCCGCCATTCTCCACATGGGAGTTAAACTTGTAAAAATGTAAGTAAGATACACATCACCTGATTTTCTTTTCTTCCTTTCCTTTCTTTTCCCTTCTCCCTCCCTCCCTCTCCCCTTCCCTTTTCTTTCTCTCTTTCCCTTTCTTTCTCTCTTTCTTTCTCTCTTTCTTTCTTTCTTTCTCTCTTTCTTTCTTTCTTTCTTTCTTTCTTTCTTTCTTTCTTTCTTTCTTTCTTTCTTTCTTTCTTTTTTTCTTTCTTTCTCTTTCTTTCTCTTTCTTTCTCTTTCTTTCTTTCTTTCTTTCTTTCTTTCTTTCTTTCTTTCTTTCTTTCTTTCTTTCTTTCTTTCTTCTTTCTTTCTTTCTTTCTTTCTTTCTTTCTTTCTTTCTTTCTTTCTTTCTCTCTCTCTCTCTCTCTCTCTCTCTCTCTCTCTCTTTCTTTCTTTCTTTCTTTCTTTCTTTCTTTCTTTCTTTCTTTCTTTCTTTCTTTCTTTCTTTCTTTCTTTCTTTCTTTCTTTCTTTCTTTCTCTTTCTTCTTTCTTTCTCCTTCCTTCCTTCCTTCCTTTCTTCCTTCCTTCCTTCCTTCCTTCCTTCCTTCCTTCCTTCCTCCCTCCCTCCCTCCCTCCCTCCCTCCCTCCCTCCCTCCTTTCCTTCCTTCCTTCCTTCCTTCCTTCCTTCCTTCCTTCCTTCCTTCCTTCCTTCCTTCCTTCCTTCCTCTTTCTTTCTTTCTTTCTTTCTTTCTTTCTTTCTTTCTTTCTTTCTTTCTTTCTTTCTTTCTTTTCTTTCTTTCTTCTTTCTTTCTTTTTCTTCTTTCTCTTTCTTTTCCTTTCTTTTTCTTTTTTGTTTAGTTACTATTATTTATTTGCATAGATATTTTCAACTTTTTAATAAAAGCAATCTAATTTTTTTTGGCAACAAACCAAGATCATTATAATACACATCAGCCAAACAAAAAAAAGATGACCTTTTTTTGCAGTATAAAATTATCTATAATATATGTTAATTAGTTAAAAGAGGTATTAATGTTTTTTGAAAATTTATTTTTAAATTACAGTTTACATTTAACATTATTTTATATTAATTTCAGGTGTACAGCATAGCAGTTAGACAATCATATACATTACAAAGAGTTCCCCCTGATATTTCAAGTACCCACCTGGAACCACACACAGTTATTACAATATTGTTGATTATATTCCCTATGCTTTACAACCCCATCACTATTTTGTAACTACCAATCTGTACTTCTCAAACCCTTCACTTTTTTCACCCAGTCCCTCAAATCCCCTCTCTTCTGGCATCCATCAATCTGTTCTCTGTATCTATGTCAGTTTCTAGTTTGCTTATATTTTTTCTTTAAATATCACATAGAAATGAAATAATATGGCATTTGTCTTTCTCTCTCTGTCTTTCTCTCTCTCAGCATAATACCCTCTAGATAAATCTATGTTGTTGCAAATGGTAAGATTTCATTGTTTTTTATGGACAAGTAATATTCCATTGTATATAGGTACCAACACTTCCTTATGCACTCATCTATTGGTGGACACTAGGTTTTTTGTTTTATAATATACCTTGATTGATTTCAGAGGGAGGAAAGGAGAGGGAGAGAGAAATAGAAACATCAATGATGAGAATTGTCATTGATCCGCTGCCTCCTGCAGCCCCCAACTGGGGACCGAGCCCGCAACCCGGGCGTGCTCCCTGACTGGGAATTGAACCACAATCTCCTGGATCCTAAGTTGATTCTCAACCACTGAGCCATAGCTTATTTTAATATCATGGCTATTGTAAATAATGCTAAAATGAACATGAAAGTGCATATGTTCTTTCAAATTAGTGTTTTGGGTTTCTTCAGATATATTCTCCGAAGTGGAATCACTGGGTCATAAGGCAATTCAATTTTTTTTTTTAAATGAATACTTATTTTTATTTATTTATTTATTTATTTATTTATTTATTTATTTATTTATTAATATATCTTTATTGATTTCAGAGAGAGGAAGGGAGAGGAAGAGAGAGAGATAGAAACATCAATGATGAGAGGGTCATTGATCGGCTGCAGCCTGCAACCCAGGCATGTGCCCTGACCAGGAATCGAACCCTGATCACCTGGATCCTAGGTCGACGCTTAACCACTGAGACACGCCCATCCGGGTGGCAACTCAATTTTTAATTTTTTGAGAAACCTCCACGCTGTTTGCCACATTGGTTGCACCAATCTGCATTCCCACCAACAGTGCACAAGTGTTCTATTTTCTCTACATCCTTGCCAACACTTGTTGTTTGTTGAATTATTTATGATAGCCATTCTCACAGGTATGAAGTAATATGTCACTATGGCTTTTATTTGCATTTCTCTATCATTGAGAATCTTTTCATATGCTTATTGCCCATCTGTATGACACCCTTGAAGAAGTGTCTATTCAGTTTCTCTAATGATTTTTAAAACTGTTGAGAGTATTACAGATGTCCTCATTTTTCTGCCTTTTGCCCCCCTACACCAGTCTCCTGCTTCACCCCAGGCCTACACTTCACTATGATTCTGTCTGATGGCCATGCATATAATCATATAGGTCCTTTTTAAAATTTACCTTTATTATTGAAAGTTCTACAAATGTCCCCTCTTTTCCCCGTTGACCCCTTCTACCCCCCAACTGCCCCCCAGGCTGTCACCACCCTATTTTCTGTGTCCATGGGTTATGCATATATGCATATAAGTTCTTTGGTTAATCACTTCCTTGTGAGATCTGTCAGTCTCTTCCTTGCTTCCATGTCCCTGTACCTATTTTGTTTGTCAGTTTATTTTCTTCATTAGATTCCACATATCAGTGAGATCATGTAATATTTATCTTTTGCTCACTGGATTATTTCAATTAGAATAATAATCTCCAGGTCACCCATGCTGTCTCAAAGGGTAAGAGATCCTTCCTTTTGTTTACAGCTACATAGTACTCCATTGTGTAAATGTACCACAGCTTTTTTACCCACTCATCTACTGATGGGCACTTGGGCTGTTTCCAGACCTTAGCTATTGTAAATAAAACTGATAAGGGTACATATATTCTTTCTAAATTGTGTGTAGGATTCTTAGCATATATTCCCAGAAGCAGCATCACTGGGTCAAATAGCAGTTCCATTTTCAATGTTTTGAGGAAATTCCATACTGTTTTCCACAGTGGCTGCACCAGTTTGCAATCCCACAAGAAGTGTACTAGGGTTCCAGCACTTGTTGTTTGTTGATTAATTGATAGTAGTCATTGATGGCAGGTGTGAGGTGATACCTCATTGTGGTTTTAATTTGCATCTCTCTGGTGATTAGTGATGTTTAACATTTTTCCTTATGTCTCTTGGCCCTCTGTATGTCTTCATTGGAGAAGTGTCTATTCAGGTGCTTGGCTCGTATTTTAATTGGATTGTTTGCCTTCCTGATGTGGCAGTGGATAAGCTCTTTATATATTTTGGAAATTAACTCCTTATCAGATGTATCATTGGCAAATATGTTCTCCCATACAGTGGGTTCCCTTTACATTTTGACGGTGGTTTTTTTGCTGTACAGAAGCTTTTTAGTTTGATGTTGTCCTATTTGCTTATTTTTTTCTTAGTTTCTCTTGCCCCAGGCATTGTATCAGTGAAAATTCTGCTATGTGAGATGTCTGAGATTATACTCCCTAAGTTTTCTTCTAGAATTTTTATGGTTTCCTAACTTACAATTAAGTCTTTTATCCATTTTGAGTTTATTCTTGTGTAAGCTTGTAAGTTGGTGGTCTGGTTTTATTTTTTTGCATATACATATCCAATTTTACTAACACTATTTTTTGAATTGATTCTCTTTACTCCATTGTATGCCTTTGCCTCTTTTGTCAAATATTGAGCTTAATGGCTTGGGTCGATTTCTGGGTTCTCTCTTCTAATCCATAGATCTATATGCCCTTTCTTGTGCCAGTACCAGCCTGTTTTGATTAAAATGGCTTTGTAGCATAGTTTAATATCAAGTATTATGATATCTACAATTTTGTTCTTCTTCCTCAAGATTGCTACAGCTATTCAGGGTCTTTATAGGTTCCAAATAAATGTTTGGGAATATTTGTTCTAGATGTGTGAAATATGTCTATGGTATTTTAATAGAGATTGCATTGAGTCTATAGATTGCTTTAGGTATGGACATTTTAATGACATAATTCTTCCAATCCATGAACACCGTATGTGCTTCCACTTGTTTGTATCTTCCTCTCTTTATTGTTTCAATGTCCTATAGTACAGGTCTTTTGCCTCTTTGGTTAAGTTTATTCCTAGGTATTTTATACTGTTGTTGCAATGGTATGTGGGATTTTTTTTAGTTTCTTTTTCTGAGAGTTCATTATTAGTGTATAAAAACACCACTGATTTTCAGATATTAAAAGTAGTAATATCCTACTACTTTGCTGCATTCACTTATTGAATCTAGTAGTTTTTTGGTGGAGCCTTTAGGTTTTTTTATGTACAATGACATGTCATTTGCAAATAATGACAATTTTACTTCCTTGTTTCCAATTTGAATGCCTTTTATTTTTTCTTCTTGATTGATCACTGTGGCTTGGCTAAGAGGTCAAGTACTATATTGAATATGAGTTGTGAAAGCTGAGGAATTCCAAGATGGTGCCAGATTAAGTGAAAGCTACACTGGCACTCTTGCAGGACCAAACTGGAATTATAACTGAAATATAGAAAAAACATTCTGAATAATCAATGGAAGACTAGTTGGAGACAACCCTCATAACCAAGGATGTAAAGCGGACACCACATACAGACTGGTAGGAAGTGTGGAGGCATGAGAGGTGATTGCTGGGCTCCCACAGATAACACCTGAAGTCCAGAAGGATCTCTTAGGTGTGGGGGGGTTCCCACTGAGAAATCTGGGGTCTAAAACCCATGCGGGCTTCCCATCCCAGAGCACCAGAACTGAGAAAGGTGCCCACATAACATCTAGCTGTGAAAAGAAGTGGGGTTTCTGTTGACCAGAGAGAGTCAGCTGAAAAGCAAGCATCCTTTTGAAGGGCCAATGCACAAAGTTTTGTGTGCAGCCACTCACCTTCAGCTCTAGCAGAGGGAAGGCAGAATGAACTAGAGCTTTGTGAACAGAATCCAGGGGGACTGGCTCTGGGGATAGAGTTCAGAGGGCACCCATCTGGTTTCCTGTGTTGTAATTCCCCCACAGTGCAGAGGAAATATTTCTCAGGCGGACATTTACCACCCAGGTAGATTTTGCCTGGGTGGGGGAAGAAATTGCCCAACTCATTGAAAAACCTCTTGCCCCACTCTGTGGAGTTTCCACCTTGCTGTGGTATAAAGCCTCAGGCTCATTAGGAGACTAAGAATAAAAAACAGATTGCAGGCAGAGGTGGGCCTGTGGGTGCTTTGAGTCTTTGCCTAATCTGCTTCAGGACCCAGGGCTTGGAAAAGCAGATTTGATGGGCATCTTGGTCCTTTTCCAATGCACCCAGTACCAGCAGAGAAAGCTAGAAGCTGTGGATTGCTGATAGCTCCAAACAGGGAACCCAAGGCCAGTCACAAACAGCATCTGACATTGGCCTGCACCAGAGGTCATCCAAAAAGACTGGGAGTCCTAGCAGATCTACCTAATGCATAGCAACAAACCCTAACAGGCAGCCAAAATGGGGAGACAAAAAAAAAAAAAAAAAGCCCCCAAATGAAAGAACAAGATAATTCTCCAGAAGAAGAGCTAACCAAAATGTAGATAAGCAATATATCAGATATAGAGTTCGGTATACTAAATGTAAACATGCTCAACAACATGAGAAAATATATAAAAACTATGAAGGAAATTAAGAATGGTATTGCAAAAATAAAAAATACACTGGAAGGAATAACCAGCAGATTAGTGGAAGCTTAGGATCAGGTCAGCGAATTAGAAGACAGGGTAGAAAAAAATTACTCTTCAGAGATCCAAAATAAAGAAACACTTAAAAACAGGAGGAGAGTTTAAGGGAGCTGTGAGACAACATGAAACAACAATATTTGCATCATAGGAGTTCCAGGAGGTGAAGAAAGTGATCAAGGAATAGAGAATCTGTTTGAAGAAATTATGGCAGAAAACTTCCCTAACCTGGTGAAGGAAAAAGTCACAGAAGTTCAGGAGGCACTGAGAGTACTAAGGAAGAATCCAAAGAGGCCCACCCCCAGACACACCATAATTAAAATGCCAAAAATTTAAGACAAAGAGAGAATCTTAAAGGCAGCAGAGAAATTTGTTACCTGCAAAGGAGCTCCCATAAGGCTGTCAGTTGATTTCTTATCAGAAATTCTACAGGCCAGCCCTAGTTGGATTTGCTCAGTGGTTAGAGTCTTGGTGCTTGGACTAAAGGTTCCTGAGTTTGATTTCTGCAAAGGGCACATACCACAGTTGCAGGTTCAACCCCTGGTCTTGGTCGGGGTGTGTGCAGTAGTCAACCAATTGATGTATCCCTCTCACATTGATGTTTCTCTCTCTTTCTCCTTCTCTGTGTCCCACTGTCTCTGAAAAAGCAATTGAAAATATATCCTCAGGTGAGGATATAAAAACAGAAGAAAAACAAAACAGAAACTCTACAGGCCAGAAGGGAATGGCATGAAGTATTCAAAGAAATGACACGCAAGGATCTGAAATCAAGATTACTCTGTCCAGCAAGGATAGTATTAAAAATAGATAGTGAAATAAAGAACTTCCCAGACCACAAAAGGGTAAAGGAGTTTATCACCACTAAATCAGCATTGCAAGAAATGTTAAAGGGACTGCTGTAATAAGAAGTAGATTGCTTGGTACAGCTCCCTTGTTAAGCTGTCTGGACAAGGGCTTTTGTTTGCTGGGAGATTTTTGAGTACTGCTTCAATTTCATTAGTGGTTATTGGCCTATTCAGGTTTTCTGATTCTTCCTGAGTCAGTTTTACATGACCTCATTCATATGTGGAATCTAATGAATAGAATAAACTGATGAACAGAATAGATCCAGAAAACTATGAATGCAAAGACTGTAACATAGCCCTTGGCATATAGCAAGAGCCCACTAATCTTTCTTTAGATTGTTTAGTATAACAATGTTATTGGAAACAAGTCAACTAATACACTCACCTAACAAACCTGCAGCATATTTATTTACAAAATTCAGCCAGTACACATACTTTGTGAATTTGGTCTCCAGATTATTTTAAAGAAAACTCTACACAGACAGTGCCCTTTGAAATGACATGTCATTTGAAGGCCCCCACCAGGACTTCACCACACTATTGTCTATGACTATGAGTTTTGCATATATGTATATAAGTTCTTTGGTTAATCTCTCCCCACCCACTCCCTAACCCCACCTTCCCTCTGAGAATCTTCAGTCCATTGCATGTTTCCATGTCTCTGAATCTATTTTGTTTGTCAGCTTATTTTTTTCATTAGATTCCACATATAAGTGAGAGTATGTGACATTTGTCTTTCTCTGACTGACTTATTTTGCTTAGCATAATACTATCCAGGTCCCTCCATGTTGTCTCAAAGTGTAAGAGATCCTTCTTTTTTAACCACAGATGTTTTATCCACTCATTTACTGCTGGGCACTTGGGATGTTTCCAGATGTTAGCTATTGTAAATAAGACTACTATGAACATAGGGGTGCATATATTCTTTCCTATTGGTGTTTCAGGCTTCTTAGGATATATTCCCAGAAGTGGGATCGCTGGGTCAAATTACAGTTTCTTTTGCATTTTTCGTGGAAACTTCATACTGTTTTCCATAGTGGATGCACCAGTCTTTGTTCCCACCAGCAGTGTACCAGGGTTCTCTTTTCTCCACATCCTTGCCAGCACTTATCATTTGTTGATTTGTTGATGGTAGCCTTTCTGACAGGTATGAGGTTATATTTCATTATTGTGTTAATTTGCATCTCTCTGATGATTTGTGACTTTGAGCATTTTTTCATTTCTCTTGGTTATCTGTATATCTTCTTTGGAGAAGTGTCTATTTAGGTCCTCTACCTATTTTTTAATTGGATTGTTTGCCTTCCTTTAGTTGAGTTGTATAAATGTTATATACATTTTGGAAATTAACGCCCTATCAGATGTATCATTGGCAAATATGTTCTGTCATACAGTGGGTTTTCTTTTCATTTTTATGCTGATTTCTTTTGCTTTGTAGACGCTTTTTATTTATTTATTATTTTTAAAATGTTTGTATTGATTTTTAGTGAGAGAGGGAGAGGGATAGAGAAATAGAGATAGCAGTGAGAGAGAAACATCATCAATCACCTGCCCCCTGCATGCCCCCTACTTATAATTGAGCCCATTACCCAGGCATATGTCCTGAAGGGAATGGAATTGTGACCTCCTGGTTCCTAGGTCAATGCTCAACCATTGAGACATACTGGATGGGCCAGAAGCTTTTTATTTTGATGTAGTTCCACTTGTTTTTTTTACTTTGTTTCTCTTGCCCTAGGTGTTATATCAGTGAAAATTTTGCTACGTGGGATGTCTGATATTTTGCTGTCTATGTTCTCTTCTAGGATTTTTATGGTTTTGGGACTTACATTTAAGTCTTTATCCATTTTGAGTTTATTCTTGTGTATGGTGTAAGTTGGTGGTCTAGTTTCATTTTTTTGTATGTACTTGTCCAATTAGCCCAAAACCCTTTATTGAAGAGACTGTCTTTACTCCATTGTATGCCCTTGCCTCCTTTGTCAAATATTAATTGAGCTAATGACTTGGATCGATCCTGGGCTCTCTGTTCTGTTCCTTTCATCTATATGCCTGTTCTTGTGCCAGTTCCAGGCTATTTTGATTACAGTGGCTTTGTAGTATAGCTTGATATCTGGTATTGTGATCCCTTAAACTTTGTTCTTCTTTCTCAAGATTGCTATGGCTATTTGGGGTGCTTTTGGTTCCATATAATGTTTTGGAGTATTTGTTCTAGATCTGTAAAATATGTTGTTGGTATTTTAATAGGGATTGCATTGAATTTCTAGATTGCTTTGGGTAGTATCGACATTTTAATGATGTTAATCCTACCAATCCATGAACACAGTATATTCCTCCACGTGTTTATATTTTCTTCTATCTCTTTTTCAATGGTCTGTGTTTTTCTGAGTACAGGTCTTTTACCTCATTGGCTAATGTTATCCTAAGTATCTTAATTTTTTGTTGTTGCCATGGTAAATGGGATTTTTAAAAATTTTCTCTTTCTCAGAGTTCATTACTGGCATATAAAAATGCCATCAATTTCTGGTGTTAATCTTTTATGCTTCTACATTGCTGAATTCATTTATTAAATCTAAGCATTTTTTTGGTGGAGTCTTTAAGGCCTTTTATGTAAAATATCATGTCATCTGGGAATCATGACAGTTCTACATTCTTTTTTTCAATTTGGATGCCTTTTATTTTTTCTCCTTGATTGATCTCTGTGGCTAAAACTTCCAGTTATATGTTGAATAAGAGTTGTGAAAGCAGACAACCCTGTCTTGTTCCTTTCTTAAGGGAAATGATTTTAGCTTTTGCCCATTGAATATGGTGTTGGCTGTAGGTTTGTCATATATGGTCTTTATTATTTTGAGGTTTGATACTTCCATTTCCACTTTGCTGAGAGTATTTATCAAAAATGGGTGTTGGATTTTGTAAAATGCTTTTTCTGCATCTATTGATATGATCATGTGATTTTTGTCTTTCAATTTGTTTATGTGATGTATCACATTTATTGATTTGCAAATATTGTACCAGCCTTGCATCCCTGGAATAAATCCTACTTGGTCATGGTGTAAGGTCTTCCCAATATATTGCTGGATCGGATTTGCTAGTATTTTGCTGAAGATTTTAGGATCTATGTTCATGAGGGATATTGGCCTATAATTCTCTTTTTTTGGAGTGTCTTTATCTTGTTTTGGAATTAGGAAAATCCTGGGCTCTTGAAAAACATTCAGAATTGTTCCATCCTTTTGGTTTTTTTGGAATAATTTGAGGAAGATAGTTATTAGTTCTGCTTTGAATGTTTGGTAAAACTCCCCTATGAAGCTCTGTGATACAGGAATTTTTGTTTTCTAGGAGTTATTTTATTACTTCTTCAATTTCATCAGTTGTTATTGTCCCTTTCAGGTTTCTGATTCTTTCTGGTTCAGAGTTGAAAGATTGTATTTTTCTAGGAATTTGTTCTTTTGTCCAGGGTGCCTAACTTGTTTGCATATAGTTGTTCATAATATTTTCTTTCAATGCTTTGTATTTCTAGTGTCAGTTATTACTCCATCTCTTTCATTTCCGATTTTATTTATTTTGGTCGTCTTTCCTTGTTTCTTGGTGAGTCTGGTTATAACTTCATGAAGCTTGTTTAACTTTTCAAAAAAACATCTTTTACTTTCATTTATTTTTATTTTTTAGTCTCTATGTCATTTATTTTGCTCTGATCTTTTACATTTTATTCCTTCTACTTATTCTGGGCTTTTCCTGTTGCTGTTTCCCTAATTCTTTTAGGCGTAGGTGTAAATTGTTTATTTGAGCTTTTTCTTGTATCTTAAAGTAGTGCTGTAAGGCTATGAACTTTCCTCTCTGGACTGCTTTTGCTGGGTTACATACATTTGGGTTATTTTGTGTTCATTTTCATTTGTTTCCAGGTAATTTTTTATTTCTTTCTTGATCTCACTGGTAACCCATTCACGTTTTAATAACATGCTGTTCAGCCTCCATGTGTTTGAAAAATTTTAAGTGTTTTTATTGTAGTTGATTTCTAATTTCATGCCATTGTGATCCAAGAGGATGCTTGATATTATTTCAGTCTTCTTGAACTTGTAGAGACTTGTTTTGTGTTCTAACATGTTGTATATCTTTGGGAATGTTCTATGTGTACTTGAGAATAATGTATATTCTTCTGCTTTGGGGTAAAATATTCTGTAAATATCAATTAAATCCATCAAATCTAGTGTGTTATTTAAGGTCTCTGCTTCCTTGTTAATTTTTTGTCTGGAAAATCTATCCATTGAGGACAGTGAGGTCTTAATGTCATCTTCTATGACTGAATTTCAGTCAATCTTTCCTTTAAAGTTCATCAAGAGTTATTTTAAATATATATTTAGGTGCTCCTATATTCAGTACATATATTTTTATAATGTTTGTATGCTTTTTCTGGATTGATCCCATTAGTATTATTTAGTGACTTTTTTGTCTTGTTATGACCTTTGCTCTGAAGTCTATTTTCTCACAAATAAATATTGCTACTCCACTATTTTTTCATTTCCATTTGCATGGACTTTTTGTTGCATCCCTTCACTTTCAGCCTTTGTAAATCTTTTTTTTGTGGTGGGTCTCTTGTAGACAGGCAGCATATATATATGGGTTATGTTTTCTTATCCAATCAGCTACCCCATGTTGTTCAATTGGAGCTTTTATTCTATTTGATCTTATGGTTATTATTAATATGTACTTATTTATTGCCATTTTTTCTTTATGCCTAAATTTTCTCTATATACTCTTCTTCTTAAAGCAGTCCCTTTAGTATTTCTTACAGTGCTGATTTGGTGGCACTGAACTCCTTTAGTCTTCTTTTGCCTGGGAAACTCTTAATTTCACTTTCAATTTTAAATGATAGCTTTGCTGGTTAGAGCATTCTTGTTTTAGGTTCTTACTTTTCATTACTTTAAATACCTCATGCCAACCCCTTCTGGCCTGAGTTCTTTCTGTTGAGAAATCCACTGTCAGTCTTATGTGAGCTCTCTTGTAGGTAACCAACTGTCTCTCTCTTACTGCTTTTATGATTATCTCTTTATATTTAGCCTTGGCCATTTTAATTATTGTGTGTCTTTGCATGGGTTTCTTTGGGTTCATCTTGAATGGGACTCTCTCTGCTTCCTGAACTTGTCTGACTTATTCTTACACCAGATTAGGGAAGTTTTCTGTGATTATTTTTTCAATCGGATTCTTTAATGTTTGCTCACTTTCATCTTGTTCTGGACCCCTAGGATTCGATGCTGTAATGTTACATGTTGTCTCAGATTTCCCTTAAACTATCCTCTCTCTTTTTCTTTTCTATTTTGTTTTATTTTTTGTGTTTATTTTTGTTTAAAATATTGTAGATGTCTCTTTTTTTCTCCAATGATCCATTCCACCCCTTCCCACTCCCCTTCCCAGTCCCTCTCCACACCATTGTCCATATCCTTGGATTGTGCATATATGAGTATGAATTCTTTGGTTAATCTCTCCTCCTCCATCCACCCACCCTCCTCCCTCCCTCTGACATTGGTCAGACTGATCCATGCTTCCATGTCATTGAATCTATTCTGTTCATCAGTTTATTAAGTTCTTTAGATTCCACATATAAGTGAGATCATATGATGTTTGTCTTTCTCTGCCTGGCTAATTTGCTTAGCATAATATTCTCCATGTCCATCCATACTGTCCCAAAGGGTACGAGATCCTTCTTCTTTATAGCTTTGCAGTATTCCATGATGTATATGTCCCATAGCTTTTTTACCCACTCATCTACTGATGGGCACTTGGACTGTTTCCAGATCTTAGCTATTGTAAATTATGCTGCTATGAACATAGGGGTGCATATATTCTTTCTGATTAGTGTTTCAGGATTCTCAAGGTATATTCCTAGAAGTGGGATCACTGGGTCAAAAGGGAGCTCCATTTCTAATTTTTTGAGGAAACTTCATTCTGTTTTCCATAGTGGTTACACCAGTCTGCATTCTTACCAGCAGCGTACTACGGTTCCCCTTTCTCCACAACCTTACCAGCGCATGTCATTTGTTGATTTGTTGATGGTAGCCATTCTGACAGGTGTGAAGTGATACCTCATTGTGGTTTTAATTTGCATCTCTCTTCTGATTAGCGACGTTGAGCATTTTCTCATATGTCTCTTGGTCATCTGTATCTCCTCTTTGGAGAAGTGTCTATTCACTTCCTTTGCCCATTTCTTAATTGGGTTGTGTGTCTTCCTCTTGCTGAGTGCTATGAGTTCTTTGTACACTTTGGAAAGTAGCCCCTTATCAGATACATCCTTGGCAAGTATATTTTCCCAGACTGTGGGGTTCCTTTGTATTTTGAGACTGTTTTCTTTTGCTGTACAGAAACCTTTTAGTTTGATGTAGTCCCATATGTTTATTTTTTCTTTTGCTTCTCTTGCCCTAGGAGATGTATCAGTGAAAATTCCACTACAAGGGATGTCTGTGACTTTACTGCTTATGTTTCCCTCCAGGGTTTTTATGGTTTTGTGACTTACATTTAAGTCTTTTATCCATTTAGAGTTTATTTTTGTATATGGTGAAAGTTGGTGGTCTAGTTTCATTTTTTTTTTTTTTTTTGCATGTATCTGTCCAATTTTCCCAGCACCACTTATTGAAGAGACTGTCTTTACTCCATTGTATGCACTTGCCTCCTTTGTCAAATATTAACTGACCATAATGGTGTGTATCTATTTCTGAGGTCTCTGTTCTGTTTGATTGATCTGTATGTTTGTTGTTGTACAAATACCAAGCTGTTTTGATTATAATGGCTTTGTAATACAGTTTGATGTCTGGTAAAGTGATCCCTCCCACTCTGTTCTTTTTTTCTCAAGATGGCTGCAGCTACTTGGGGTCCTTTTTGGTTCCATATACATTTTCTATATGTTTGTTCTAGATCTGTGAAATATGCTGTTGGTATGTTAATTGGAATTGCATTGAATGTATAGATTGCTTTGGGCAGTATGGACATTTTAATGATAGTAATTCTTCCAATCCAGGAACATGGTACATTCTTCCACTTGTTTAAATCTTCCTTTATTTCTTTTTTCAGTGTCACATAGTTTTCTGAGTACAGATCTTTTACATCCATGGTTAAGTTTATACCTAGGTATCTTATTTTTTCAGTTGCAATGCTAAATGGCATTGTTTCTCTCTCTGAAAGTTCATTGTTGGTAGATAAGAATGCCATTAATTTCTGGATGTTGATTTTGTATCCAGCTACCTTGCCAAATAACCCCACAAAGCAACGCACAAGCTGAGAGTCTGCCCTGCAAGTTCCAGCTGCCCATGTGCCAAGGCACCTAGTGGGAGAAGACCCAAAGTCAGCTCCATGCAGCTATCCTCACCGCTGATCTCAGCAAAGCTGGGGAGACTCCATGCGCCACCATGGTTCCTCTCAGGGCTGGTCACAAATTCCAGCCTCTCCCCACTGAGAGCTCAGGGTGGGAGGGCTTTCCTCCCCTTCTCTACACCAGGCAAATTAAATGCTTTCTGGGGCCCCACACAATGCATTACATGGAGGTAGAGGGTCTCTGTGGGTGTCTGCTCAGTGCAGAGCTCTCGTCCCTTACTACTCAAGTGCCATACACTTTCTTTTTTATGGTCAGCACCCTGAGCATTAGATGCTGGTCAAGACCACCACTAGAAGCTTTGTTTCACTAGGAAGGCACTGTCCCCTCCTCATGGCAGACTGCTCCCCTGGGTGCCTCTGCCCTCTATGCAGGGCACTCCTCCCCCTCTCCCTGCTCAGAGTGTGAGATCCCCACTTTTGAATGCTGGTGTGCCCTCTCGATGAGAGGGAACTTTGCAGCCTCCAAGCCTCAGGGCTTGGAGCCCAGCAGAGGCTTCACGGGGGACTCCCCCTTTTTACACCCCCCCTCTTTTACCAGACTCTATGAAGTTTCTTCAGTGCTCCCTACTCGCACTATGTTTGCTCAGGTATGTTTCTCTGTTTTTTCCAAGGTGATTATGTAGTATTTTAGGAGTAAATCGAGTCTGTGGCTGGGAGCGGGGACCTCTGCTTCTTCCTCTCACAGTGCTGCCATCTTCCCTTTCCTCCTCTTTCTCTTTAATTATTTTTACTTTTTATTGCTCTCATTGAGAGCTTTTTTCTACCTCCTTTCCAAATTTCTGATTCAATCCTCTGCTTTGTCTGGTCTACTTTTAATTTATTCGATTGTATTCTTGATGTCAGATAAGATATTCTCATTTCTGACTGGTTGTTATTTATAGATTCTATGTCCTTTTTCATATTTATGTAGTACCCAGTAAGTTTCTTGTAATTTTCATCAAGTTGCTTGTAGTTCTCACTAGGTTGTTTGAACATCCTTATAACCATTATTTTGAAAGCTATGTTTGATAAATTGCTTTCCCCCATTTTATTTATTTCTTATCTGGAGATTTTTTTTTCTCTCTTTCATTTTCAGTTGTTTCTTTGTCATCTAATTTTAGCTGTCTCTTTGTGGTTTTTCCCTATGCATTAGATAGAACTACATGACTCCTAGTCTTTGTGTGGTGGCCTTATGTAATGTGTCCTATGGAACTCATTGGTCTTCTTTATCTCCTGAGCTGGACAGACTAGGAATGTCCCTTGTGTATGTAGTGTAGTTCCTCCTATTGTAGTTGCGACCTGATTAATGTTGGCCTGTTTGTTGGTGTGTTCTATTTTCAGGCTGGCTGGATTAGGCCTATAATACCATGGCATGCAAGCTGCTGTACAGGTGCTGTCTCGAGGTGTCTTGTGGGGCTCAGTGGCACAATCTTCCAGATCACCTTTCGCCATGCTCTATGGATGTTTCTTGTGAGTTATATGCAACCTCTGTTGTAGTTGCATTTTTATGAATGCTGTTGGCCCATTTGTGGGTGGAATTAACTCTTCAGGCTGGGTGGTTATAAGTGTAAACCTTGATCAACCTGTATGCGATGTTGTGCAGAGACTGCTCCAAGGCAGAATTCTTCCTAACTGGTTCTGGCACCTGCTGGATTTTCTTTTAGGTGTGTCCCTTGTGTGTTGTGTTGTGTCAAGCTCTGTTGTGTTCTGAATTCCTCCACTGGTTGTGTTGTTTATGGGTCCACTGGGTGGGGTTCAGGATTCAGGTTGCTTTCAGATGTTGTTTGTAATTAGTTTTGGGCTACCTATCTGGAGCTTCCACACTGTTCACTGTTTGTGTCTGCATTTGCTGGGAGGATTCAATCTGTGTAGAAGGGTTTGCTTCCTGGAGCTCTGAGCTTGGGTCAGATCATTAAAAGCCCAATGTTCCCTGAGGTTGGAATCCATCTGTTAGTTACTCTGTTTCCCTTTGATGTTGCCTGGACTTCCTCCAGAGTCTTATGCAGAAAGAGTAGAGTGGGCCCAAGCTGGCCATACCCCACTGAGCTTTTTACTGGGGTCAGACTCAGTTGATTGGGGCAGGCAGGGTTACTAGTTTGAGGCAATGTGGTCCAGCACTCAGCCATGAGAATGTGGCCCCTACTCCCAAGCCATACTATTCAGACTCTGCCTGAATCTCCAACTCTATCTCTCCCAAGAGGTGAGCACCTCAGGTTCAGTTTGGGTGTAGCCAGCTGTCCTCACTGCAGGAGAATGCTGAGCATGATAGAGCAGGTTTACTGGGACTTGGGCAAACAGATTGAGAAAGCCTGCTTTTGTGGGTGTAACCAATTCTGCTGTGAGAGTGGGGCAAACTGCACACTTCCTTTTAGTTCTGTAGCCACTTCTTCTCAAACCCTGGACTAGAGCCTCTAATATACATCCACTCTGAAAGTCTTTACTCTGAAAGGAGCCTCCTTCCTTCTCAAAACTGAGCCTAGCAGATAGGGCCAGCTGGGCTTTCCCTGCTCAATTCTCTCCTGCAGGATTTGGAGAAATAGATCAGAGTAGTCCTTCACTTGTGGTGGCACCAACCCTTGGGAGGGGAGAGAGCTCCTTTCTCTATCTCTGCAGTGCAATATGAGAGACCCTGATGGAGGGCTCTGAGGTGGCTGCCTCAAATGTCCCATTTCTGAGTTGTACCCGCATTGCCCCATGGAAATGAATTTAGCAGGATGGAGCCAGCAGAATTTGGGAATGCATATCCAATCTGCCCTTTGATTAGGGTGGCTCAGACCCTTGGCCCTTGAGAGGGGAGCTAGCTGCTCATCTTCTAGCTCAGCAGTGCCCCACTACAGACCCTGAAGGGAGGATCTGAGGGCATTGCACAAGATATCCCAGTTCTGAGTTGTGTCCTCTTTCCCCTGTGCAGCTGCACCAGCAGGAAGGTGGTGGTGGGGCTTGGAGGATCAGATCAAGGCTTCCCTTCCACTTGGGGTTGCTCTGCTCCTTGGGAGGGAGAGAGCTGCTCTTCTTCTATTTCTGCAGTATACTGCCAGAGGCCCTGATGGAGGGCTCTGAGGGGGTTGCAACAGATATCCCAGTTGAGTTATGTCTCTCCTGTGAGGCTGCACAAGCAGGAAGGTGCTGATGAAGCTTGGGGGAACAGATCAAGGCTGCCCCCACTCCTTAGGGTGGCACCAGACCTTGGGAGGAGAGAGAGTTGCTTGCCTCCTTCTATCTCTACAGTGCACTGCCAATAGCCCTGATGGAGGGTTCTGATGAAGTCATGTCCAACTTCCAAGCTCTGAATTTTGCCCTTTTCCCCAAATGAATATGAGTTTAGAAGGATGGAGCCAGCAGGATTTGGGGGTGCAAATCCAGTCTGCCCTCTGATTGGGGTGGCATGAATCCTTGGCCCTTAAGAGGGGAGGTAGCTGCTCACTTTCTAGCCAGGCAGCACCACTCTAGAGACCCTGAATGGAAGCTCTGAGGGGGTCATAACAGATATCTATATTCTGAGTTGTTTTTCCTTTCCCTTGCAAGGCTGCACCTGCAGGAAGGTGTTGGTGGGCATTTGAGGAATAGATCAAGGCTGCTCCCTGCACTTGGAGTGGCTCTGGCCCTTGAGAGGGGAAAGAGCTGCTTGCTTCCTTCTTCCTCTGCAGTGCACTACCAGAGGCCCTGATGGGGCCTCTTAATGGGGTCACTGCAAATGTCCCAGTTCTGCATTGCACTTCCTTTTCCCTGTGGGACTGTGCTTGGCAGGCGGTGCAAGCAGATTTTGTGAATGCAAATCCAAGCAGCCCTTTGTTGGAGGTGGTGAAGGTCCTCAGCCTTCAAGAGGGGGCTGCTTGCCTTCTAGCTCAAAAGTGGCCTGTCTTCCCCTAGCTCTACAGCTGCTTTCTGTCTGAGGCCCTGACCAGGGAGCCTTCCATTGGTGGTGGCATCTGCCTAACCTTTGGGCAGGCAGAAAGATTGGCTCTGCTTTCCAAGCCACTCATTTCACTTTTGTCTAAGGGTCTGTCTGTAGTTTCTTTAGGGGAAAAAAAGCACACCTTGGGTCCCTTTTTGGTACAGCCAACATTCCCTTGTGTTAGACTCGAACTTGGCAGTGTGGTGTCACCAGTATTTGGAGGATAGAGTTAGCACACTTTCTCCAGCTGGTGCTGTAAGAATAGAAGTACTGACAGATAGTGCCAGAGGATGGTGTGGGATATTGGCTCAGGACTGGGATCTTAGAAGACTACCTTCCAGATATCCAGTCTATGCTATGTAGATCTCTTTGTGGCTTTCATATTCCCGGAGTCTCTTTCCCTCTACCAGATCCCCAGGTGAGTACCCAAGAGTTAGTCCCCGTGCATTAAGCCTAGGGAGATCACCTGTGATTCAAGCAGACTCCCTCCTCCTTCCAGTGGACTACATCCCCTTTTATTTTTTATCACCAAATGCTATTCAGGCTCTTCTTCCAAGCCCTGGTGCTCTGGGTTGGGGATACAGGCATGGAATTGAGACCCCACTTTTCTCTGGGAGGGGCTTTTTCATCCTCAATATTTCTCTGGTGTCACACCCACTGTCCCTAGGTGCAGGGGCCAGTCTTTTCTGCATTTCTGCCCTTCTTACCAGTCTCTGTGTAGCTTCTTTTTTTCAATCCTTAGACATAATACTCCTGTCCAGGTGTCCTTCTGTTGTCAGTTCAGGTGATTGATCTAAATATTAGCTGTAACTCTGGTTTGGAGCTGGGAGGAAGTGTGTGTTGCTTTCACCTATTCCACTGCCATCTTGGAACTCCCTGTGCCCATTGTTAAATTGTATTGTTTGTGTTTTGTGTGTGTGAGTGTGTGTGTTGAGTTGTATGAATTATTTTATTTTCTTTCCTTTTTTACTAGCAAGGTATTTGTGTTTATTTGAAATGACCAAAAATGCTCTCTCTCTTTAGGTGAGAGGATACATAAACCTTAAATACTGGAATCAGCAATGTGTTATACTTTTAGACATTAAAAATTTATATGGATTTCCTACAGACCTGGAAGAAGAGATCCAGGAGTCACAGTCACACTGTGGATGTTTGGTCCTTCAGCTTCTCAGGCTCTCCTTTGTAGTCCCTGCTGTGCATGAAGTTTGATCAGAGCCAAACCTGTGACCTGAATAGACATGTTGGTTCAGTGAAGGTCCTCACTGCTGAGGTGTGTGTGAAGGTGTGACTAGGATGGCAGCATGATCTGAAGAAGTAGATTGATTTCTAAAGGCTCTTGTTGCCTGAGGATTAAGCCCAGAAAAGGAGGAAGAGGAAAGAAAGAGGGTTCAGAAATGGCTCTTTTTTGGGCTGTTGTGGTCAAATTGGCTTCTGGAGTCCTGAAAAAATGAAGCTATATATGTCTTCTGAAGACACTCAGGGATTGTTGCCAAAGCCAGGCATAGGGAATTTATTCCACAAAATGCAACCGAATATGTGTAATGATGAGAGAAGTTATCCATTCAATGAATCTTGGAAAAACTTTAACCTATGGTCAAATCTTAATAAATATTTGAGAGTTGTTTTCTGAGAACCATCATAAAAGTGGTAAAGTCTTTCATCAAACCTCAAATATTAATACATATCGGTGTAAACATATTGTAGAGAAGACAAACCAATATAGGGAATGTGACAAATCTATGAGGCAATCTAAATCTTAGTGAACATTAGAATATTCATACTGGGGAAGAAGTTTTCAAATGTGATCAGTGTGGGAAAGTCTTTAGTCAGTTATCCATCTTAAATAGACATAAGAACATTCATACTGGAGAGAATTCTGACAAATGTAAAAAATGTCAGAAAGCCTTTAATCAGCATTCACATCTTACTGAACATGAGAGAAGTCATATTGTCAGAAAGCCTTACAAATGTGTAATATGTGGGAAACCAGTTAGTGTGTGGTCAGTTTTTACTATACATGAAATAATTCATACCAGAGAGAAGCCTTTCAAATGTAAACAATGTGGCAAAGCTTTTATTCAGCATTCACAACTTAATGGACAAATGAGAATTCATACTAGAGAGAAACTTTAAAAATGAAAAATTCAGAAAAAGTATAGCTGGACCTACGGCCTCACTCTATATCAGAGAATTAATATGGGGAAGAAATTCTACATTTGTGGTACATGATGAAATACCTTAGTCCAAAATATACACTTCAGAAAAATCACACAGAATTTATCCTGCCAAATGACTTTAAAGATGTAATAAAAGAAAAAATGTGGGGAAGTGCTGAATCAAAATCAAATCTCAGATATCAGCGAATATCAGTCAATAACAGTCTTCAAATATTACTCTAAATTAGAATATTTATTATAGAGAATAATCCAAAATTTGAACACTTAGATGACTTACTTTTTAGTAACCTTCATAATATCAAGGTGATTGATATTTGGACATGTATAATTACAACCTATCCTTTTTTAAAAAATTGACAGTATTTGAGATATTTCACACACAAAAAATTACTGTGATTCCACTCTCAAATCATTTGATGCTGTGTTTTTATTCCTATTGTGTATTTGAAATTATGAGTGATTTATGTGTCAGAGATCTGTGAACTCTTTTATATTATGTGTTTCACTCATATCTACAGTCTTAGAAAATCGAGGGCATGGTAACATAAAACATTTGAAGAAAATCTAAAGGGAGATGGTGTGTAGTTGGCTTAGAATGTTGATTTATGTCATTCACAGGAAGGAGGTGTTCATAGCAACATTCTTAGCATTCATGTGAGACAGAGGAATATTCTGAATTTATTTTATTTTTAAAAATTCATGTTTATTGTTAAAAGTATTAGAACCTCACTATTGTTTGTGACCATGGATTATGCATATTTGCATATAAGTTCTTTGGTTAGTCTCTTCCCACTCCACACCCCCCTTCCCTCTTAAATATGTCAGTCTGTTGCATGCTTCATCATCTCTGGATTTATTTTTTGTCAGTTTATTTTGTTCATTAGCTTCTTCTTGAAGAAGACCCTTCAACATTTCATGTAATACTGGTTTGGTGGTGATGAACTCCTTTAACTTTTGTTGTCTGTGAAGTTCTTTATCTGGCCTTCAATTCTAAATGATAACTTTGCTGGGTAGAGTAATTTGGTTGTAGGTGCTTGCTTTTCATCACTTTGAATATTTCTTGCCATTCCCTTCTGGCCTGCAAAGTTTCTGTTGAGAAAACAGGTGACAGTCCTATGGGCAGTCCGTTGTAGGTAACTAATTACTTTTCTCTTGCTGCTTTTAAGATTCTTTCTTTGTCTTTAACCTCTGGCATTTTAATTATGATGTGTCTTGTTGCTGGCCTCTTTGGGTTCTTCTTGTTTGGGACTCTCTCTGCTTCTTTGACTTGTAAGTCTATTTCTTTCACCAGGTAGGGGAAGTTTTCTGTCATTATTTTTTTCAAATAGGTTTTCAATTTCTTGCTTGCTCTCTTCTACTTCCAGCACCCCCATCATATGAATGTTGCTACACTTGAAGTTATCCCAGAGTCTCCTTATGCTATCTTCATATATTTTTGGATTCTTTTTGCTCTCCTGATTGGGTATTTTTTGCTTCCTCATATTCCAAATCACTGAGTTGATTTTCAGTGTCCTCTACTCTACTCTTGGTTCCCTGTAAATTATTCTTCATTTTAGTTAGTGTAATCTACATTTCTGATTGGTCCTTTTTTATGTTGCTGATGTTCTCATTAATTTTCTTGAATATCTCACTAAGTTCCTTGACATTCTCATTTAGTTTCTTGAAATTCACATTAAGTTCCTTGAAATTCACATTAAGTTCCTTCACCATCCTCATAATAATTTTTTTTTTTTTTAACTCTGTATCTAGTAGTTTGCTTACTTCTATTTCATTTAGTTCTATTTCTGGATATTTCTTCTGTTCTTTCACTTGTGATGTTTCTATGTCTCAACATTTTGTCTGCTTCCCTGTATTTGTTTCTATGTATTAAGTAGAGTTGCTATGTCTCCTGGAATTGGTAGAGTGGCCTTGTGTAGTAGTGTCCTGTAGGGCCCGGTGGCTAAACCTTTCTAGTCATGTCAGATGCTCACCTTAGGTGCTCCCCTGTGTGAGCTATGTGCACTATCTTGTGTTGAGCCTTGATTGACGTTGGTGTAAATGGGAGGAACTGACCCCCAGGCCAATTGGTTGTGAGGACCAGCTGTGACAACAGCTGAAGAGCTTCTATGCAGGAGACACCCCTATGGAGCAGGATTTGCTTCAGTGAGGCTTTGGTGCTCACCAGGTCTGCCCCTTGTGTGTGTCACTTAAGGATGTAGTAGTGTTGCAATCTGGAATGATCTGAAACTGACCACCAGGTACACTAGCTCTGGTGCCTCCCAGGAGGTGCAAAGTCAGCTACTACCTGTTCCTTGCCTGGGACTAACTGTCATGAGCTACAGAGTGATATGCAGATGGCTGCTGCTTGCATTGGGCTTTGAGGTGCCCAAGGTTGTCCAAGCTGTGATTCTTAGCAAGCTGCTGCTAGTGCCAGGCTTCAGCCACTTATGGAGAGGTATGGGGCACACCGAGGTCACCTGCTGCTTGTTGGAGAAATTTTAGGAATGTCTGAAGCCTGAGCCAGGACAGACCATTAATATAGAAAAGCCACTGCAAACAGCTTGAGTGGGGCTGCAAATTGGGTGAGGTGGAATCTAGGGACTTAACTGGGCAGGTCTAACAGTGTGGGTCAGATTGTTGGAGTCTCAGATATGGCATCTGTCAGTTCGCTCCGTGGTGGGAGAAGTCTCAGCAGAGTAATAATCACTTCTGCCAGCACTTTTGTCTGGGAGTAAACTGCCTCCAGGTTTTGGCCTGATGCCTGACAATTTAGTTCTTTTCTGTATGTCCCTGGATCATTTCAAGCTGCTGCCCCAGCACTGGAACTCAGAGGGAGTGAGTCTGTGTGTGGGCTCTTTAAGAGGAATGCCTGAGTCTTCTGCTGCCTCCTTGTCACTCAGCCACAAACCCAACTAGTTTTTATAGCTGGAAGTTGCAGGTACTTCACTTCCCAGCACTGGAACCTTCGGATGATGTTTTTGGTGTGCGGCTGTACCACCTGATTTTAAACGGCCACATATGGGTGTCAGACCAGTCCTTTTAAGACTCTGCCCCTCCTACCAGTCTCCATGTGGTTTCTTCTTTAATTCTCTAGTTACAGGGCTTCCATTCAGCCAGATATCAGGCAGTTCTGAATAACGGTTGTTCTGTATTTTAGTTGTAATTTTGATGTGGTTGTGAGAGGAGGCTAGTAGCGCCCTTACCTATGCCACCATCTTGGTTCTCCTTCACATTCTGACTTTTAACCTTTGTTGCCAATTGCTCTTTAATAAAAATAAGATTTCAGTTAGTTAAAATTCTGATGTATCTTTATAGTAGTTACAGATAGATGCCATGAATATTAGTAGATGTGGTTGAAATAAAAAATATTCAGAGAACTGGAGGGGAAGATGGCGGCACTGTGAGAAGCAGCAGAGCACCCCTGCTCCCAGCCATGGACTCAATTTACTCCTAAAATCTTACATAGCCAGCTTGAAAAAACCAGAGAAACATACCTGAGTGGATGGAGTGCGAGTGGGGAGCACTGAAGAAACATCACAGAGTCCAGTAAGAGAGGGGGGGTACTCCCTGAAGCCCGTGCTGGGCTCCAAGCCCGAAGGCTTGGAGGCTGCAAAGCTCCCTCCCCTCTGGAGTGCGGACAGCATCCAAAAGCTGGGATCCCACACCCAGAAGGACGAGAGGGGAAGGAGTGCCCAGCACACAGAGCAGAGGGGCCCAGGGAAGCAATGAGTCCTGGAGGGAGTCGGAGCCTTCTGAGGAAACAAAGCCTCTAATGGCAGATGGCACCTTCCTAGTGAAACAAAGCTTCTAGTGGTGGCTGCAACCGGCGTCTAGTGCTCAGGGTGCCGACCATAGGGAAGGCTGTCCCAAGGTCTGTGGAACCCAAGTGGTAAGGGACCAGAGGACTGTGCTTAGAGGCTGTACACGGGGACCCTCTGCCTCCCTGTGGGACATTGTGTTGAGCCCCAGAAAGCACTGAATCTGCATGGTGTGGGGGAGGGGAGAATCCCTCCCACCCTGAGCTCCTGGTGCCCAGAAGCTGGGATCTGTGACCAGCCCTGAGGGGCACTGTGGTGGCACGTGAAGCCTCCCTAGCTTTGCTGAGACCAGCAGTGCGGGGAGCTGTGTGGAGCTGACTTTGGGTCCCCTCCCACTGGGTGCCTTGGTGCGTGGGCAGCAGGGCCTTACAGGGCGGAAGCTCTGCCTGGGTGTTGCTTTGTGCTTTTGTGAGCCTGATCACGGAAGTGGTTACCACCTTCCCAGCGTGTACTGTGCTGACAGACAAGCGAGGGCTGGGATTGGGGTCTGCTCAGTAGACTGTCTGAGGGGCAGGCCTGGTGCAACCAGCCAACCAGAGCTGAGCAGGGAAGGGCGGAGCCACCCTGCCTCTCCTGCAGCCTCCAGCACTACCCCCAATAGGAAAGGGGCGGGTCCAGCTCACTATAGCCTCAGACACCCCCACAGGGCACAGTCCTGAGGGGAAAGGGAGAGCAGCTCATCAGAAAACATTACAAGAATAAGACTCTCAGGGACTGTTGTTTGGGAACTGGAGGAAAAGCTGAATCCCCTGCTGGGGGCTAGGCAGGCAAAGGGCTCACCAGAATGTGTTTTTCATCAGACCCACTGAGCCCAGGCTGCTGAAACAGCCAATACAGAAAAGGTAACAGGCTGAAATCAATCTGAACTTGCAGCAGGCCAGTGCATGGGGAACTAGAATCAGAGGACAGGGTAGGGACTGAGGAGCTGGCGGTGGAGCAGAGACTAACTCCCACAGAGTAAGCACCTATAGTGACATCTCTAAGGGGAGTGGTACCCTGGGCTACACTAGCCACCCTGCACCCTAAAGACTCTACAGAAAACTCTGGAGAAAGACCAGACAACTACAAGGTTGCCAAGTAGTTGACAAGAGGAGGTGGTCCACAGAGAGAGTCAACCATCTAACTAAGGACAACAGAGCCAAAGCTAGACAGCTCCTCACATTGGGTGATACACAGGTACCTCCCAGGACAACTGAAATCAGCACACAAAACAGTGACCCTCAGACAGCATAAGTTGTCCAGAAGAAACTCACCTGATTGACTACTTTTTGTCTTCTGTTTTTTTGTTCTGCTTGGTTTTGGTTTTGCTTCTTTTGGGTTTTTTTGTTGTTGTTGGTTTTTTGTTTGTGGATTTGTTTGTTTTTTCTCTTTTTTCCTTAGGAAGAAGAAAAAGGGGAGAAAATTAGTTTTTTTCTTCTTTTTGAAATTTTATGACATTTAAAAAAAAAATTTTTTTTTAAACAATTTTTATAAAAGAATTTTGTCTTGCTTAGATTGTTTTTAGGGGTTTTTTTGGTTA
This sequence comes from Miniopterus natalensis, assembly GCF_054644295.1. Taxonomy (NCBI): domain Eukaryota; kingdom Metazoa; phylum Chordata; class Mammalia; order Chiroptera; family Miniopteridae; genus Miniopterus; species Miniopterus natalensis. The sequence continues at coordinate 36,108,629 of NC_142090.1, read as the reverse complement.
TTTGCTTTGTTTTGTTTTATCCTTGCTTCTAATATCAAGACTTTCTTGATTTTCCTTGCTTAATTACTGGGACTTTATCATTATAATCAAATTTACTGCTTTCCTCTATAGTTCCCCCAAATCTCTTACCAGACTCCCTCTCTGCCTGGGCTTTATCTCTCTCTCTCCACTTGATCCATTGCCATAACTTTATATTCTTTTTCTACTTTTCTTTCTTTCTTTCTTTCTTTCTTTCTTTCTTTCTTTCTTTCTTTCTTTCTTTCTTTCTTTCTTTCTTTCTTTCTTTCTTTTTTTTCTTTCTTTCTTCTTTCTTTCATTATCCTCCCTTCTGTCTTCCTGTCTTTTTGTTCAGTTGTTAGTTTCTCTTATTCTCTTTATTGTATTTTTGTATTCTCATTTTCAACTATTATCCTATCTCTATTCTCTCCCTGAATTTTTTTGCTGGCCCTTCTTTCAGAATCTTTTCACTGCTTCTGTTATCTCCCAGTAGCTTCTCTATTTTTTATAATTTAGTTTATTATTATTTTCTAAATTTTCACCACTATTAACAACAATATACATCTCTCTCTCTAAGCATTACTTCTCTTTCTTTCTTCCTTTTTTCTAAGCATTTTTTTTGTTGTGTGTGTTCTCCCTTCACTCTCTCAGTTCTATTTTCATGTGGGTTGTTTTCATTGTGACTGTCAAGATATTTTGTAAGATACCTCTTGTTTCCTGGAAGTTTAGTTGTGTATTGATATGCCTTCCCAGCACCTTTATAACAGCTGACTTGATGAGGCTGGGGATGAGACACAGTTACCCAACCTGACAGGAGGGTCCTCCCAAGGACTGATCAATGACAACCTAGACCCAACTACAACAGGAGAAGATAAAGAAACCACAAAAGGGATACCCACAGGAGGGACACCCCTAGAGTAAAGAGTACAGAAGTATAAGGAAAACACACCTCTGGGCTCCACTGGACGCACAAGAAAAAATCCCATCCCACAAGACCAGGAGACAGCAAATATATCTAAAATATAGATACAAACACTTAGACCTACCAAAATGGGGAGACAAAGAAACAACCCACTAGTTAAAGAAAAGGAAAAATTGCCAGAAAAAGACTTTGATCAGGTGGAGGTAAACATGATATCATAAATGGAGTTCAGAGTATGGATGATGAAGATGTTCAAGAAACTTAAGACACTAGATGATAAGATCGAGGACCTTAGTGAAAACATGAAAAAAGAGCTACATACCATAAACAAAACTCAGACAGACATAAAGAATGCTGTATCTGATATCAATAATGCACTGGAAAGAATTAAAAGCAGGCTCAATGAAGCAGAGGATAGAGTAAGTGACTCAGAAGACAGGGTAGAAAAAATCACACAATCAGAGCAGCAAAAAAAAAAAAACCAAAAAAAAAAACCACTTAAAAAGCATGAGGAGAGTCTTAAGGGAACTTTGGGACAACATGAGGCAAAACAACATTCGCATGATAGGAGTTCCAGAGGGGGAGGAAAGAGATCAAGGGATAGAGAACTTGCTGGAGGAAATAATTATGGAAAACTTCCCTTGGCTGGTGAAGGAGAAAGCCACACAAAGTTCAGAAAGCACAGAGGGTTCCAAATAACAAGGACCCAAAGAGATCCACTCCAAGACACATCATAATTAAAATGGCAAATGTCAAAGACAAAGAGAGACTATTAAAGGCTGCAAGAGAGAGAGAAGCAGTGACCTTCAAGGGAACTCCCATAAGGCTGACAGCTGATTTCTCAACAGAAACTCTTCAGGCCAGAAGGGAGTGGAATGAAGTAATGAAAAGCAAGAACATGCAACAAACATTGCTTTATCCAGCAAGGCTATCATTTAAAATTGAAGGTGAAATAAAAAGCTTCCCAGACAAAAAAAGGCTAAAGGAGTTCAGTACCCCTAAACCAGCATTGCAAGAAATACTAAAAGGACTGCATTAAGAAAAGGAAGGAATAGTGAGAGAAAGTACATCAACATAAACGGGAAAAATGGCATTAAATAAGTTCATATCAATAGTAACCTTAAATGTAAATGGAATGGTCCAATCAAAAGACAAAGTGTAGCTGAATGGATAAGAAAACAGGACCCAAACACATGCTGCCTACAGGAGACACGCCTGAGAACAAAAGACTCACACAGGCTAAAAGTGAAGGGATGGAGTAAAATATTCCATGCAAATGGAAAAGAAAAGAAAGTTGGAGTACCGATTCTTATTTCTGACATAACAGACTTCAAAATACAGACCATAAAAAGAGACAAAGATGGTCACTACATATTCCTAAAGGGATCAATCCAAGAGGAGAAAATAACCCTTATAAGCATTTATGCACACAATATAAGAGCACCTAAATATATAAAAAATTTCTTGGGGACATTAAAGGGGAGATTGACAGCAACACAATCATAGTGGGCGATTTTAACACCCCACTGTCAGCATTCGACAAATCATCAAGACAAAAAATCGACAGGAAAAGGCATACCTTAAAAGAATCACTATACCTAATGGATTCAATTGATATTTACAGAACATTTCACCCAAAAGTAGCAGAATACACATTCTTCTCAAGTGCATATGGATCATTCTCAAAAATAGACGTGTTAGGGCACAGGACAAGTCTCTACAAATATAAGAAGACTGAAATCATATCAAGCATCTTCTTCGATCACAATGCCTTGAAACTGGAAATCAATCACTATAAAAAAATCTTAAAAATATTCGAACGCATGGAGGCTAACTAGCATGTTACTAAACAATGATGTGTTACCAATGAGATCAAGGAAGAAATCAAAAACTTCATGGAAAGTAACGAAAACGAACGGACATCAACCCAAAACGTGGGACACAGCAAAAGCAGTCCTGAGAGGAAAATTCATAGCATTACAGGCCCTTCTCAAGAAACAAGAAAAAGATCTAATGAACCATCTAACACAACGACTAAAAGCACTAGAACGAGAACAGCAAGAAAGCCCCGAGGAAGTAGAAGGAAGGAAATAATAAAAATCAGAGCAAAAATTAATGACATAGTACAGTACAAAAAAAACACACAACAGTACAAAAAATCAATGAGAGCAATAGCTGGCTCTTTAAAAAGGTAAATAAGATTGATGCACCTTTAGCCAGACTCACTATGAAACAAAGAGAGACTACCCAAATAAGTAAAATTAGAAATGAAAGAGGCGATAAAACAACTGACCCAACATAAACACAAAGGATTGTAAGAAAAGATTATGAGCAACTATATGCCAACAAATTGGACAACATGGGGAAATGGACAAATTCCTAGAAACATACAACCTTCCAAAGCTGAGTCAGGAAGAGGCAGAAAACCTGAATAGGCCCATAACAACTAATGAAATTGAAACAGTAATAAAAAACTCCCAGAAACCAAAGTCCTGGTCCAGATGGATTTAGAGTTGAGTTTTACCAAACATTCAAAGAAGAATTAACTCCTATTCTCTTCAAACTATTTCAGAAAATTTAACAGGTGGGAAAACTCCCAAACTCTTTTTATGAGGCCAGCATCATACTAATCCAAAACCAGCTAAAGACACTACAAAAAAAAGAAAATTACAGGCCAGTATCTCTGATGAACATAGATGCTAAAATCTTCACTAAAATACTAGTAAACCGGATCCAGCAATACATTAAAAAGATCATACATCATGACCAAGTGGAATTTATTCCAGGGATGCAAGGCTGGTACAACATCCGCAAATCAATAAATGTGATACATCACATAAACAAAATACAGGGAAAAAAATCATGATTATATCAATAGACACAAAAAAAGCATTCGCCAAAATCCAGCACCCATTTCTGATAAAAACTCTCAGCAAAGTGGGAAAAGAAGGATCATATCTCAACATAATAAAGGCCATATATGACAGACCTGTAGCCATCCTCATACTCAATAGGCAAAAACTAAAACCATTTCCATTAAAAACAGGAACAAGATAGGGATGTCTCCTTTCACCAATATTATTCTATATAATACTGGAAGTCTTTTCCATAGCCATCAGACAGGATGGCTATCAAAATTGGAAAGGAATCAAAAGGTATCAAAATTCGAAAGGAGGAAGGAAAACTGTCATTACTTGCATATGACATGACATTCTACATAGAAAACCCTAGACTCCATCAAAGTACTGCTAGATTTGATAAAAGAATCTGTGAGGTAGTTGGATACAAAATCAACATCCAGAATTCAATGGCATTCTTATACACCAGCAATGAACTTGCAGAGAGAGAAACTAAAAAACAGTACCATTTAGCATTGCAGTTCAAAAAATAAGATATGTAGGAATAAACTTAACCAAGAATGTAAAAGACCTGTACTCAGAAAACTATGTGACACTGAAAAATGAAATAGAGAAAGATTTAAACAAGTGGAAGAATATACCATGCTCATGGATTGGAAAAATTAATATCATTAAAATGTCCATACTACCCAAAGCAATTTATAAATGCAATGCAATTCCTATTAAAATACCAATAGTATATTTCACAGAACTAGAAGAAACATTTCAAAAATTTATATGGAAACAAAAAAGACCCCGAATAGCTACAGACATCTTCAGAAAAAAGAACAGAGTTGGAGGGATCACATTACTGGACTTCAAACTGTACTACAAAGCCATTGTAATCAAAATGGCCTGGTATTTGTACTACAGCAGGCATATAGATCAATGGAACAGAACAGAGACCCCAGAAATAGACCCATGCAATTATGGTCAGTTAATATTTGACAAAGGAGGCAAGAGTATCCAATGGAGTAAAGACAGTCTCTTCAATAAGTGGTGCTGGGAAATGCTGGACAGATACATGCAAAAAAATGAAACTAGACCACCAACTTTCACCATACACAAAAATAAACTCAAAATGGATTAAAGACTTAAATGTAAGTCATGAAACCGTGAAAATCCTAGAAGAAAACATAGGCAGTAAAGTCACAGACATCCCGCGTAGTGGAATTTTCAATGACACATCTCCTAGGGCAAGAGAAACAAAAGAAAAAATAAACATATGGGACTACATCAAACTAAAAAGCTTCTGCACAGGAAAAGAAAACAGCCTCAAAATACAAAAGGAACCCCAAGGTCTGGGAAAACATATTTGTCAAGGATATATCTGATAAGGGGCTAATTTCCAAAGTGTACAAAGAACTCATAGTACTCAGCAAGAGGAAGACAAACCACCCAATTAATAAATGGGTAAAGGACTTGAACAGGCACTTCTCCAAAGAGGACATAAGGACGGCCATGAGACACATGAGACAATGCTCAACATCGCTAATCATCAGAGAGATGCAAATAAAACCACAATGAGGTATCACTTCACACTTGTCAGAATGGCAGCCATCAACAAATCAAAAAACATGTGCTGGCGAGGTTTTGGAAAAGTGAAACTCTAGTACACTGCTGATGGGAATGCAGACGGGTGTAACCACTATGGAAAACAGTATGGATGTTCCTCAGAAAATTTGAAATGGAGCTGCCTTTTGACCCAATGATTTCACTCCTAGGAATGTATCTTAAGAATCCTGAAACATTCATAAGAAAGAATATATGTACCCCAATGCTCATAGCAGCACAGTTTACAATAGCTAAAATCTGGAAACAGCCCAAATGCCCATCAGTAGATAAGTGGATAAAAAACTGTGGGGCATTTACACCATGGAATACTACACGCTGTAAAGAATAAGAATGTCGTACCTTTTGAAACAGTATGGGTGGACCTGGAGAATATTATGCTAAGTGAAATAAGCCAGGCAGAGAAAGAAAAACATCTCATCATCTCGCTTATAGGTGAATCTAAAGAACTTAATAAACTGATGAACAGAATAGATTGAATGACATGGAAGCATAGATCACACTGACAAATATCAGAGGGATGGAGGAGGGCTGTTGGGTGGAGGGAGAGAGAGTAACCAAAGAATTTATATGACCCGGCCGGGCATGGCTCAGCGGTTGAGCATTGACCTGGGATCCAGGTGATCGGGGTTTGCTTCCCGGTCAGGGCACATGCCCGGATTGTGGGCTCGATCAATGACTCTCTCATCGTTGATGTTTCTCTCTGTCTTTCCCTCTCCTTTCCTCTCTCTGAAATCAATAAAGATATATTAAAAAAAAAAAAAGAATTTATATGCATATATGCACAACCCAAGGACATGGACAATGTTGGGGATAGGGACTGGGGAGGAGGATGGTACAGTGTTGAATGGATCACTGGGGAGAAAAAGGGACATCTGTAATATTTTAAACAAAAGTAAAATTAAAAAATATATTCAGAGATATCTGAGAAGTATAAAAAACTCAAAAAAATTTATACAGACATTTTCAGATTGTATGAAATTGTTAACAATTTTCACGTTAAGAGAGGAACTACCTGTATGCAGCTCAACACTTATGCTTAAAAAGGGCTAAACATAAGTTTCATATTGGAACTTAGCCAGTTTTAAATGAAACACAAAGCAGCAGAAAATTTTCATGAGTATCCTTCCTTTTATTACTTTTATGATGAGAACAATTCTTCTATCAACACTTGTTTAACTATTCTGATGGTATCACGTGCTCAGTTTGGAAAGTTTGTTCTACCAGATGAGTCCTAATTAAAATATATTTTTTTAATTTATTTTTTTAGTTTTATCAGTCTATTTTTTTATATTGTTGACATTATTACAGATGTCTTCCATTTTTCCCTCCTTTGTCCACATGCTCTAGACCCTTTCCTCCCTTCCCTTTGGCCCTCACCACTCTGTTGTCTGTTTCCATGGGCTGTGCATATATGTTCTTTGCCTATTCTCTTCATCTTCTGTCATCCAGTCTGTCCTACCACCTCCCCTCTGATATTTGTCTGTTTATACTATGTATCTATGTCTCAGGTTCTATTTTATTCATTAGATTCCACATATAAGTGAGGTCATGTGGTATTTGTATTTCTCTGAAGGAATATTTTGCTGCTTTGGTGTAAAATACTCTGAAAATATTAATTAAATCTATCTGGTCTAATTTGTCATCTATAGCCACTCTTTTCTTATTGATTTTCTGTATATAAGATATATCTATTGAAGTCAATGGGGTGTTAAAGTCCACTAATATGACTTTATTACTGTCCATCTCTTCCTTTTATGTCCATAATTTTTTTAATTCCTCACGTGAGGACTGGCTTAGAAAGAGGAAGGAATGGAGAGAGAGGGTGAGAAATTGGGGGAGAGACAACCACACACACACACACACACACGCCCGCACACACACACATCCATGTTAGAAAGAAACATTGATCAGTTGCCTTCCATACCTTCCCCGAGTAGGAATTAAACACGCACCCCAAGAGTGCCCTGACCAGGAATTGAACTGACAACCCTCCTGTGCACAGGATGACACTCAACCAAATGAAGCACTCTTGGTGGGTGTCAATTTTTGCTTTATATATTTAGGTGCTCTGATGTTGAGTGCGTAAGTATTTACAATGGTAATATTCTCTTGTTATGTAATGTCTCTCTTTGATTCCTTTTTTTTTCTTTTAATTTTTAAATTTTATTTTTGTTTAAAATATTACAATGACCCGTTCCACCCCGTCCCATCCCCCTCCACAGCCCCTCTGCCCATCATTGTCCGTGTCCTTGGGTTGTGCATATATGCATATAAAATCTTTGGTTACTCTCTCCTCCTCCACCCACCCACCCTCCTCCATCCCTCTGATATTTGTCAGTTTGATGTATGCTTCCATGTCATTGAATCTATTTTGTTCATCAGTTTATTAAGTTCTATAGAGTCCACATATAAGCGAGATCATGTGATATTTGTCTTTCTCTGCCGGGCTTATTTCACGTAGCATAATGTTCTCCAGGTCCATCCATACTGTTTCAAAGGTTACAAGATTCTTCCTCTTTACAGCTGCATAGTATTCCACGGTGTAAATGTCCCACAGTTTTTTATCCGCTCATCTACTGATGGGCACTTGTGCTGTTTCCAGATCTTAGCTACTGTAAACTGTGCTGCTATGAACATTGAGGTACATATTATCTTTGTGATCAATGTTTCAGGATCTTAGGATACATTTCTAGGAGTGAAATTATTGAGACAAAAGGCAGCTTCATTTTTCATTTTTTGAGGAACCTCCATACCGTTTTCCATAGTGTTTGCACCAGTCTGCATTCCCACCAGCAGGGTACTAGGGTTCCCCTTTCTCCACAACCTCGCCAGCACTTGTCGTTTGTTGATTTGTTGATGGTAGACATTCTGACAGGTGTGAAGTGATATCTCATTGTGGTTTTCATTTACATCTCTCTGATTAGTGACACTGAGCATTTTCTCATGCGTCTCTTGGCCGTCTGTTTGTCCTCTTTGGAGAAGTGTATATTCCGGTCTTTTGTCTATTTCTTAATTGGGTTGTTTGTCTTCCTCTTGCTGAGTATTACAAGTTCTTTGTACACTTTGGAAATTAGCCCCTCATCAGATATATCCTTGGTAAATATTTTTTTCTCGGACCGTGGCTTCCTTTGTATTTTGAGGCTGTTTTCTTTTGCTTTGCAGAATCCTTTTAGTTTGATGTAGTTCCATATGTTTAATTTTTCTGTTGTTTCTGTTGCCCTAGGAGATGTATCAATGAAAATTCCACTACTTGGGAAGTCTGTGACTTTACTGCCCAGGTTTTCTTCTAGGATTTTTATGGTTTTGTTACTTACATTTAAGTCTTTTATCCATTTTGAGTTTATTTTTGTGTATGGTGAAAGTTGGTGGTCTGGTTTCATTTTTTTGTATGTATCTGTCCAGTTTTCCCAGTACCACTCATCGAAGAGACTGTCTTTACTCCATTGGATACTCTTGCCTCCTTTGTCAAATATTAACTCACCATAATGGTGTGGGTCTATTTGTGAGGTCTCTGTTCTGTTCCATTGGTCTATATGCCTGCTGTTGTACCAATTCCAGGCTTTTTTTTTATTACAGTGGCTTTGTATTACAGTTTGAAATCCTGTAATGTGATTCCTCCCACTCTGTTCTTTTTTCTCAAGATGGCTGAAGCTATTTGGGGTCGTGTTTGTTTCCATATAAATTTTTGAATGTTTGTAATATATCTATGAAAGATGCTGTTGGTATTTTAAGAAGAATTGCATTGCATTTATAAATTGCTTTGGGTAGTATGGACATTTTAATGATATTAATTTTTCCAATCCATGAGCATGGTATATTCTTCCACTTGTTTAAATCTTCCTCTATTTCATTTTTCAGTCTCATGTAGTTTTCCAAGTACAGGTCTTTTATATCCTTGGTTCAGTTTATTCCTAGGTATCTTATTTTTTTTAGTTGTAATGCTAAATGGTACTGTTTTTTAGTTTCTCTCTCTGAAAGTTCATTGTTGGTGTATAAGAATGCCATGGATTTCCTGATGTTGATTTTGTATCCAGCTACCTTGCCATATTCGTTTATCATATCTAGTGGTACTTTGATGGAGTCTTTAGTGTCTTATATGTACAATATCATGTCATCGGCAAATAATGACAGTTTTTCTTCCTCCTTTCCAATTTTGATACCTTTTATGTTTTCTTCCTGTCTGATGGCTATGGCAAGACTTTCAGTACTGTTGAATAATATTGGTGAAAGTGGACATCCCTGTCTTGTTCCTGTTTTTAATGGAAATGGTTTTAATTTTTGCGCATTGAATATGATGTTGGCTATAGGATTGTCATATAACACCTTTATTATATTGAGGTATGATCCCTCCATTCCTACTTGCTGAGTTTTTATCAAAATGGGTGGTGGATTTTGTCGAATGTTTTTTTGTGTTATTGATATGATCATATGATTTTTGTCCTTCACTTTATTTATGTGATGTATCACATTTATTGATTTGTGGATGTTGAACCAGCCTTGCATCCCCTGAATAAATCTCGCTTGGTCATGATCTATAATCTTTTTAATGTATTGCTGGATCTGGTTTGCTAGTATTTTAGTGAGGATTTTAACATCTATGTTCATCAGGGATATTGGCCTGTAATTTTCTTTCTTTGTAGTGTCTTTACCTGGTTTTGGGATTAGGATGATTCTGGCCTTAAAAACAGTTTGGGAGTTTTCCCTCCGTTTGAATTTTCTGGAATAGTTTGAATAGAATAGGTGTCAATTCTTCTTTGAAAGTTTGGTAAAACTCCCCTTTAAATCCATCTGCTCCAGGACTTTTGTTTGCTGGGATTTTTTTTATTACTGTTTCAATTTCATTAGTTGTTATAGGCTATTCAGGTTTTCTGCCTGTTCTTGATGCAGCTTTGGAAGGTTGTATGTTTCTAGGAATTTGTGTATTTCCCCCTCGTTGTCCAATTTGTTTGCATATAGTTGCCTGTAGTATTTTCTTACAACCTTTGTATTTCTGTTCGTTCAGTTGTTATATCGCCTCTTTCATTTCTGATTTTATTTATTTGGGTCCTCTCTCTTTGTTTCTTAGTTAGTCTCGCTGACGGTGCCTCAATCTTTTTTATCTGTTCAAAGAACCATCTATTGGTTTCATTGAATTTTTGTATTGTTTTTTTCATTCTCTATGTCATTAATTTCTGCTCTGAGTTTTATTATTTCCTTCCTTCTACTTCCTTGGTGCTTTCCTTCCTCCTCTCGTTCTAGACTTTTAGTTGTTGTATTAGATGGTTCACTACAAATTTTTCTTGTTTCTTGAGATAGTCCTGTAATGCTATGAATTTTCCTCTTAGGACTGCTTTTGCCATGTTTCATAGATTTGGGGTTGTTGTCTGTTCATTTTCATTAACTTCCATGAAGTTTTTGATTTCTTCCTTAATCTCATTGATAACCCATTCATTGTTTAATTACATGCTATTTAGCCTCCATGTGTTTCAATATTTTTGAGTTTTTTATAGTGGTTGATATCTAGTTTCTTGGCATTGTATTCTGAGACGATGCTTGATATAATCTCAATCTTCTTATATTTGTAGAGATTTGCCTTGTGTCCTAACATGTGGTCTATTTTTGAGAATGTTCCATGTGCACTTGAGAAGAATGTGTATTCTGCTGCTTGGGATGAAATATTTTGTAAATGTCAATTAAATCTTTTAGGTCTAGTGAGGCCTGTGTTTCCCTGTTGATTTTTGTCTTGATGATCTGTTCATTGCTGACAGTGGGGTGTTAAAGTTTCCCCCTATTATTGTATTGCTGTCAATGTCCCTTTAAATTCCCCCAGAAATTGTTTATATATTTAGTTGTTCCTGTATTTGGTGCATAAAGGTTTTTAAGGGTTATTTCCTCCTGTTGGATTGATCCCTTTCGTATTATGTAGTGTCCATCTTTGTCTCTTGTTATGGCCTTTAATTTGAAGTCTATTTTTTTGGAAATTAGAATTGCTACTCTAGCTTTCTTTTTCTTTTCCATTTGCATGGAATATTTTACTCCATCCCTTCACTTTTAGCCTGTGTGAGTCTTTAGCTTTCAGGTGTGTCTCTTGTAGACAGCATATATTTGGGTCCCGTTTTCTTATCCATTCAGCTTCTCTATGCCTCTTCATTGGACCATTTATTCCATTTACATTTAAGGTTACTTTTAATGTCAACATATTTACTGCCATTTTTCCCCTTTATGCTGATTTATCTTTTTCTCACTATTCCTTCTTTTTCTTAAAGCAGTTTTTTTTTTTAGCATTTCTTGCAGTGCTGGTTGGGTCGTACTGAACTCTTTTAGCCTTTTTTTGCCTGGGAAGCTCTTTATTTCACCTTCAATTTTAAATGATAGCCTTTCTGGATAAAGTAATCTTGGTTGCATGTTCTTTCTTTTCATTACTTTGAGAACTTCATGCCACTCCCTTCTGGCCTGAAGAGTTCCTGTTGAGAGATCTGAAGTCAGCCTTATGTGGGTTCCCTTATCAGTCACTGCTTGTCTCTCTCTTGCAGCCTTTAATATTTTCTCTTTTATTTTCTCTTTGTCCTTGCCATTTGCCATTTTAATTTTGATGTGTCTTGGAGTGGGTCTCTTTGGGTCCTTCTTGTTTGGAACCCTCTGTGCTTCCTGAAGTTGGGTGGCTTTTTTGTTCACCAGCCTAGGGAAGGTTTCTATCATTATTTCCTCCATCAAGTTCTCTATCTCTTGCTCTCTTTCCTCTCCCTCTGTCTTCCCTATAATGCGAATGTTTTTTGCTTCATGTTGTCCCAAAGCTCCCTTAGATTGTCCTCATGCTTTTTAAGTGTTTTTTCTTTTTGCTGCTCTGATTGAGTGATTTTTTCCACCTTGTCTTCTAAGTCACTTATTCTATCCTCTGCTTCATTGATCCTGCTTTTCATTCTTTCCAGTGTATTCTTGCTATCAGATACAGCATTCTTTATATCTGTCTGATTTTTGTTTATGTTATTTTCTTGTTTCTCTAAAGTCCTCAATCTGATGCTCTATTGCCTTGTTTTTCTCTTTAAGTTCCTTAAAAATTTTCATCATCAGTACTCTTAACTGTGTTTCTGATAACTTGCTTAACTCCATCTCATCAAAGACTTCTGGTGATGTTTTCTTTAATTAGTGGGTTGTTTCTTTTTCTGCCCATTTTGGTAGGTCTAAGTGTTTGTATCTATATATTTGATATATTTGCTGTCTCTCAGTCTTGTGGCATGGAGTTTTGTATTGCGGGTCCAGTGGAGCCCAGAGGTGTGTTTTCCTTATACTTCTGTACTCTTTGCTCTAGGCGTGTCCCTTTTGTGGTTTCTTTATCTTCTGTTGTGGTTGGGTGTAGATTGTCATTGATCAGTCCTTGGGTGGACCCCCCTGTCAGATTGGCTAACTGTGTCTCAGCCCCACCTTATCATGTAAGCTGTTGTATGGGTGCTGGCAAGGCAGGACAATACCTGACTAAACTTCCAGGAAACAAGAGATATCTTACAAAATATCTTGACAGTTACAATTAGAACAACCCACGTGAAAATAGAACTGGGAGAGTGAAGGGAGAACACACACACACACATAAAAAGGTTAAAAAAAAGATAAAGAGAGAAAGAAAAGTAATGCTTAGAGATGTATATTGTTGTTAATAGTGGTGAAAATTTAGAAAATAATAATAAACTAAAATGTAAAAAATAGAGATGCTAGTGGGAGATAACAGAATTAATGAAAAGTTTCTGAAAGAAGGGCCAGCAAAAAATTAAAGGAGAGAATAGGAATGGGATAATAGTTGAAAATGAGAAAATAAAAATACAATAGGGAGAATTGGAGAAACTAACAATCAAACAAAAGACAGGAAGACAGAAGGGAGGATAGCAAAAGAATAAAAGAAAGGATGAAAAAGAAAAAACGTTATACCAGTTGATTGAGAGAAGAGAGAGATATAGTCCTGGCAGGGAGGGAATCCAATCAGAGATTTAGGTGAAACTATAGAGGAAAGCAGTAAACTTGGTTATAATCATAAAGTCCCAGTTGTTTAGCAGGGAGTATCAAGAAAGTCTTGTTATTAGAAACATGGATAAAACAAAACAAAGCAAATAAACAAAACAAAACTAAAATCAAGCTAAGCAAGACAAAATTCTTTTATGAAAAAGAGGAAAAAAATAGTTTAAAGCGTTTTTTTAAAAAAATTCAAAGAAATTATAAAACTTGAAAAAGAAAAACAAATTTTCTCTTCTTTCTCTTCTTCCTAAGGATAAAAGAGAAAAAAACAAACAAATACTCAAAGAATAGAAAACAACAACAACAAAAATTAAAACCAAACCAAAACAAACCAAAAAAAACAGAAAAAAAAAAGACAGTCAATCAGGTGAGTTTCCTCTTGGCAGCTTTTGTTGTCTGAGGCTTACTATTTTGTTTGCTCATTTCTGTTCTCTTGGGAAGTACTTGTGTATCAGCCAATGTGAGGAGCTGTCTCAGTTTGGCTTGCATGTCCTTAGGTAGATGGCTGATCTGAGGGTCTCTGTGGACCTCCTCCTCTTGTCAACTATTTTGCAACCTTGTATTTTCCTGGTCTTACTCTTGAGTCTTCTGTAGATTCTTTATGGTCCAGGATGTCTAGTGTAGCCCAGGGTATCACTCCCTTTACTTAGAGGTTTTGCTGTCAGGAACTCACTCTGTAGGAGTTAGTCTCTGCTGCACAGCCAGCTCCTCAGTCCCTACCCTGTGCTTTTATTCTAGTTCCCCGTGCACTGGCCTGCTGTAGTTTCAGATGGATTTCAGCCTGTTGACTTTTTTGTATGGGCTGTTTCAGCAGCCTGGGTTCAGTGGGTTTGATTAAAAAGACATTCTGGTGAGCCCTTTGCCTGCCCAGCCCCAAGCAAGGGTTTTCAGCATTTCTTCCAGTTTCCAAACAACAGTCCTTGAGAGTCTCATTCTTGTAATGTTTTCCTGTGAGCTGCTCTCTCTTCCCCCTCAGGTCTGTGCCCTGTGGGTGTCGCTGGGGCCTCAGTGAGCTGGACCAGCCCCTTTCCTGGCTGCAGAAAGTTTCCACCCTTCCCTGCTCAGCTCTGGTTGGCTGGTTGCACCAGGTCCGCCCCTCAGACAGTCTACTGTGCAGACCCGAATCCCAGCCTCTGCTGGTCTCTCCACCCAGTGCAGACCAGAAAGGTGGGAGCCAGTTCTGTGAGCAAACTTACAAAGGCACAAAGCAACACACATGCAGAGAGTTTGCCCTGCAAGGTCCTACTACCTGTGCGCTAAGGCACCCAGAGAGAGGGGACCCAAAGTCAGCTCCATGCAGCTCTCCTCACCGCTGGTCTCAGCAAATCCAGGGAAGCTTCACATGCCAACATGGTACGCCTCATGGCTGGTCACAGATCCCATACTCTCCCAACCAGGACCTCAGGGTGGGAGGGCTCCTCCCCTCCCCCACCCCAGGCTGATTCAGTGCTTTCTGGGGCTCAACACACTTCCTTACAGGGAGGCAGAGGGTCCCCGTGTGTAGCCGCTCAGCGCAGTCTACTGGTTCCTTACCACTCGGGTGCCACACACTTTGCGACAGCCTCTCCTATGGTTGGCACCCCGAACACTAGACGCCGGTTGCAGCCGCCACTAGAAGTTTTGTTTCGCTAACAAGGTGCCATCCACCATTAGAGGCTTTGTTTCCTAAGAAGGCTTCGATCCCTCCGGGACTCACTGCTTCCCTGGGCCCCTCTGCCCTCCTTGCGGGGCGCTCCTTCTCCTCTCATCTGCTCCTGGTGTGAGATCCCCACTTTTGGAGGCTGGTCTGCACTCCCAAGGGGAGGGAGCTTTGCACCCTCCAAGCTTCCTGGCTTGGAGCCCAGCATAATCTTCAGAGGGGACTCCCCCTTCCTACGCTATGCCTCTCTTACCGGACTTTATATTTCTTCAGTACTCCCTGCTCGCACTCCATCCACTCAGGTATGTTTCTCTGGTTTTTCCAAGCTGGCTACATAGTATTTTAGGAGTAAATTGAGTCCATGGCTGGGAGCAGGGGCACTCTGCTTTTCTCACAGGGCCGCCATATTTCCTACATTCTCTCTTTGATTCTTATTATAGCTTTTGTTTTAAAGTTTTTTTGTGTGTGATATAAATATTGCTGCCCCATATATATTTTTTCATTTAAATTTGTATTAAATATCTTTTCCATTTAGTCTGTTTATTTCTTTCAGTCTGAAGTGGGTGCTTATCTCTAAACACAGTTTATAAATGGGTCTCTTGTTTTACCCATTCAGCTACTCTGTTTTTTTTATTGAAGCATTTAAGCCATTTACATTTTAAGGAATTATTGATAAGTATGTATTTTTTGCCATTTTATTCTTTATAACTTCCCCCTCCTCTTCCTTCCCCTCCTCCTCCTCCTCCTCCTCCTCCTCCTCCTCCTCCTCCTCCTCCTCCTCCTCCTTCTTCTTCTCCTTCTTCTTCTTCTTCTTCTTGCCTTAGGTCCCTTTAATGTCTCTTGTAATACTGGTGTGGTGGTAATGAAGTATTTTATCCTTTTCTTGTTTTGGAAGCTTTGTATTTCTCCTTCAATTTTAAATTATAGCCTACTGGGTAAAGTAGTCTTGATTGTAGCTCTTTGTTTTTCATCACTTTGAATATGTCGTGCCATCCCTTCTGGCCTGAAATGTTTCTCTAATAAATCAGCTGACAAGCTTATGGGAACTTGCTTGTAGGTAATTATCTTTTTCTTGCTGCTTTTAAGATTCTCTCTTTGCCTTTAACTTTTGCCATTTTAATTATGATGTGTTTTGATGTGAGCGTCTTCGGGATCATTTTGTTTGTGATTCTCTGCACTTCCTGGACTGATGTGTATTTTTCCTTCACCAGGTTATGGAAGTTTTCAATCATTATTTTATCATATACGTTCTTGATCCTTTGCTTTTTCTTTTTTCCCTCTGGTATCCCTATAATGCATATCTTGCTATACTTTTGTTGTCCCAAATGTCCCTTTTGCTAGCCTCATTTATTTATTTTTTTCCTTTTGCTGCTCTGATGGAGTGTTTTTTGATATATCTTTCAAATCACCAATTCAATCCTCTGCTTCATCTAACCTACTGTCAATTCCTTTCAGTGTATTTTCCATTTCAGATAGTGTATTCTTCACTTCTGACTAGTTGTTTTTTATGGTTTCTATTTCATTTTTATGCTGTTGAAATTCTTGCTAATTTTTGTGTGCATTCTAAAACCATTGTTTTCTACTTTATATCTGATAAATTGCTTGCCTTCATTTCATTTAGCTCTTTTTCTGGAAATTTCTACTGTTCTTTCTTTTGGTATATGTTTCTTTGTCTCTCCATTTCAGTTTCCTTTCTGTGTTTGTTTTTGTGTATTAGGTAGACCTGCTATGTCTCCTAGTCTTGGTAAGGTGGCCTTATGTAGTAGGTGTCCTGTGGGACCTACTGGTACATTCTTCTTGATAACCTCCTCTGAGTGCTCCAAGAATGTACCTTGTGTGGGTTATGTGAACCCCCCTGTTGTAGTTTAGTCTTGATTGCCATTGACCCATCTGTGCTTTGGGTTGACCCTCAGACTGGCTGACTTTGAGAATAGGCCCCAACCACATTTTATAAGCTGCTTTGTGAGTGTTGACCACAGGAAGCAGAACTCACCTCAGAAGTTTCTGTTGCCAGCCAAAATGTCACTTTATATATGCCACTCGTGGATCTAATATTGTCCTGCTCTGATTTTGTCTG
The DNA here is from genome assembly GCF_054644295.1 of Miniopterus natalensis. Taxonomy (NCBI): domain Eukaryota; kingdom Metazoa; phylum Chordata; class Mammalia; order Chiroptera; family Miniopteridae; genus Miniopterus; species Miniopterus natalensis. The sequence continues at coordinate 36,091,539 of NC_142090.1, read as the reverse complement.
AAACCTGTTACTGATTATATTAGTTCTGAGACCACTTGGGAGAGACTTTGGTGCAGGTCAACATCAGACTCGGCTTGTGACTGGCACTGTACAACCTGTTTGGAACTACAAAACAATTTATAGTTGTGGCTGCTCCTGCTGGGCCTGGGTGTGTATGGGAAGGCCAAACTGCAAAACAAGGCTAGCTTCCATTAGCACCAAGCCTGGGGGCAGGTCAATAAAAGGTCCAATTACCCCAAGAACTGCCTCTGCTTACCTCTGCCTGCCAGCTGCCTGTTAGTCTCAGTCTCTGAAAGAGCCCCTCGTGGCACACGAGTTGCATGAACTAGAGTCTCAGTGAGTCACCAGGTAGGGACAAGTAGAGTTCACCAGACTGATACAAATTTAAACTGTTGTCTTTGCTGTGTATGAATGAAACTCAGCAAAACTCCCTGGGTACACCAAGGCCAGCTGCCACTTGCTGGGTGCGTATAAACATTAGCAGTGGGGCAGAGCAGCAGGAGTCATCAGGGTGTGGCCTGCAGAGTTTATTAGGCCCAAACAGACCAAGATTTGGCTGTGTGAAGGGAGGGCTCTGCACTGGTCAGGTGTTTGAGGGAAAAATGGCACCCACATTCAAATCACACAGCTTTGTCCCAAATTCTGGCTGAACCTTCTTGAGAGCCCTAGCATGGCAACACAGTGCCATTGGGAATCAATAGGTGGAGCTAGTGGATCTCTCATGAGGTGGGGCAGTACTGGTTAGGCTCACAAGAATGGGGGGGGGGATGGTCCCTATTCCAAAACCACACAACTCAGTCTGACACCTCCTAGTTCACTCAGACCTCTACACCAGGGGCCCAGGCAGCTGACTCCTCCACAGATCATGAGCTTGGCAGGGTGGTCAACAGGAAATAAAAAGAACGGGGCCATTGTATTCCTCCAGGTTGATGCCATATGGAGGGAAATTATCCACTTAAAAAAGATGTCCCTATGGGTGGTTTGGAAGAGAGATACAGCACAGGGACCCATTGGCCATCCCTTCAGCTCTCTCCCCAGGGTCACACAACCCAGTTTGTCCTTGCATGACCCTAGCCTGCTCTGCCTTCCCTCTGTTGGAACCCAGGTAAAATGGCTGCTGGCTCTTTAAGACAGTGCCTGGGTTTCTAGCAGACTCCAGTCTTTCCATGGCAGACAGAAATCCCACTGATTTTCACAATCAGATGTTAGATAGGTACCTCTTCCCAGCTCTGGTGCTCTTGGCTGGGAGATCCGTATGGGGTTGAGATCCCATGTTACTCAACGGGAAACTTTGCAGTTGAGATCTCTCTCTGAATGTTCAGCTGCTACACATGGGTGTGGGTCCAGCCCTTTCCACATTTCCACCCTTCCTACCAGTTTAGAAGTCGCTTCTGTAGATCCTTGGTTATAAGACTTCTATTCAGCCACTTTTCAATTAACTATTCAGGTTAACTGTTCTATATTTTAATTGTAATTCCAGTTTGGTATTGTGAGGAACCAAATGTAACTTTCACATACTTTGCTGCCATCTTGGATCCCCTTGAAGGTTTTTTAAGAAAGGCTGCAACTTGGGCCCAGGGTTTTTTGAAATTACATAATAAAGGAATTGAACATTCTCACCACCTTGCCCATCAAAACTCTATCCACCAGAGGTAAATATTTAGTACATGTTCCTCTTAACATGTCTTATATACTTGTACACACACAGACCATACTTTTAAAAAATTATATTTTTCATACATGTTATGGATATCTTTTTAGGTGAGTACATTAGCTATTCAATACTTTGACACTTGAGTGAGCAAAATAATCTATGGTTTAATACATTACTTTTGTTTAAATAAAATATATAATGTGTAAGGAGCTGTGGGAATTTTAATAGATATGTGAATGTTTGTGGAAAAACAACTTGATTCTGCTGGTGGGATTATTTGTAGGAAACATAAAATGGTAGGCAGAAGTTCACTCTATATATCATTCTGTACACTGTAGAAATTATGATATTCTTTAGAGATTTTGTAGCCCACATTATTTACTATAAATCTATGATTTACTACTATCCTGGTGCTTACAGTGAGTTTGACAAGCTGCAATATACAGGCACACAACGCTGTACCTACTAAGTTGCTCTGCCTGAATATGGAACAGAGACATGAATAAATAATATGGACCTGTGGATTATTTAACAAAAATTAAAGTATTCTTATTTTTATCCAAGCTATTTTTTAGTGAAAAGCCTGTGGCAAAGAACTGATAAGTTTTTGATATAGATCCTAATGTCTTCCCAAGACTGAATGATAATTGTTGTCATCTTTGTTTTGCATATTATAAAACTGGGGCTTAGAGAGTGAATCACATTCTCAACCACTTCTATATAAAATACCACTTAACATACAAAGTTGTGGTTCTAAGTCCTAACGATAGTTATATGATTTATTTATGAAAAATTTACCCCTTTAGATGTTTATATTTGTCTAACATCAGAGCTGAGTAGACAGGCCCATGGATTGCCTTCTTTATTCTACTTCACAGAAACAAAAATGGCAACATTTATAGGAATAATGTCACAATGGATAAAGCTTAGATTGAGTTGAAATTTTGAGAATATACTTTGGCCAACAAAAAAGTTCTTTGAACTAAATTTGAAACAAGATGATGGACAAGTTGAGGATAATCTCACTATTTGGAGATGCTATAATGTTAACAGCATCTCCATGGTGGGTGACCAAAATGTCTCCCACTGAGCCCATATCTCCTGCCCAGAGATGTAGTGCATAAAAGAATAAACAATAAACTAGTTCAGACAGACTTTGCTGCATTCTGAACAATGAGATTAACAAAACAAGTACAATGTACCAATTAGAGTTACAATAACATTTTGATCATATGAAAGAAACAAAAAGGCTTTAATGCATTTTGAATGTAATGCAAATAACTTGTATAAGGCAACATTGTGAATTCAAATGGCCTTCAGAGTGTAAAACAAAAAGGGGTCAATACTAAGAGGATTAGACAGATGTGTGTGTGTGTGTGTGTGTGTGTGTGTGTATACAATCCTTCATTACCACATTACCACCAACAAAAAAAGACATAATTGATCTTCACCACAATACACTAACCAGAGCTAAATATGAGCAAAAAGTGCTGAAAATGCTGATGTCATTCAGGCTACAATACGTGTATCATGTTTAATCGAGATATGAAATAGTGGCATCCTGGATATCATATCTGTCTATATTCATTCAACAACTGACTTGAGAATCTATAATACACAGAAGTATCCAAGACAGACATAGTCTCTGACCTTATGGAGCTTGCAGTACAGTTGGAGAGAGATATATTAATCAAATAATGATTAATTTTGTTATATACATATGTAAATTCAAGAGTGTAAAGGAAAATTACAGAGTGCCAAAGACAAAGCCATCACAAGAAAACTACAGACTAAAATTCCTCACGAACATAGACACAAAACTCTAACAAAATATAACAAGCAAAATTCAGCAATATATAAAAAGAATTGTACACCATGACCAAGTGGGTTTTATCTCAGTAATATAAGGCTGGCTTAATATCCAAAAGCAGTGTATATAATACACCATAATAATTTAATCATTGACAAAAACAACATAAGCATCTCAATAGATGTAGTAAAGCATCTGACAAACCCAACATCCATTTATGATAAAACAAACACCCAACAAACTAAGAATAGAAAAAAACTTCATCAAACTGATCAAGAGAATTTATGAAACACCCATATCTAACATCATTCTTAATGGTAAAAGACTGAATGTTTTCCTCCTAATATTAGAGGCCTGCTTTTGCCATTTCTCTGAGCCAGTGAGTAAGGGAAGAGATAGAAAGAAAGAAAAAGATATTAAAGTCATTTAGCATAGAGAATTAATATTGCCTTTACTTACAGATGACATAATCCTGTATATAGAAATTCCAAGACCACTAGAACTTATAAACTACTTTAACAAGTTTGCAGACTATAAAATCAATTTATAAAAATAAATTGAAATAGTATATATAAAATATATTTATTAAAACAATATTTACAGAAACAATGTATTTACTAACAAACATATTTACAAAATATATTTATAAATATATAGAAATAGTATTCCTTTTATTTACTAGCAAAGAAAAAATCTGAAAGCAAAGTAAAGAAAATCCAACTCACAATAGTGTCAAAAAGAATAAAATACTGAGGAATAAATTTAACAAATAATACGAAAGACATTTACACTGAAAACTACAAAAGGCTGCAGAGAAAAGTTTAAGAAGATTTAAGTAAATAAAAATGTATTCCTTGCTATGGAGTGAGCCAATATTTAAAAGGTAGATTTTGAATAATTAATCTTTAAATTGACATCAATCCTTACCAAAATCACAAGAGGCATTTTTGTAGCAATTGGCAAATTAATTCTAAAATCAATATGAAAAACAATGAACCTAGAATAACCAAAACAGTTTTGGGAAAAAAAAGAACAAATTTGGAAGTTTTATACTACCAAATTTTAAAACTTACTATAAAACCAGTAATAAAAAATCAAGGCAGTATTGATGCAAGGATAGGCATATAAATAAATGAATACACTTGAGAGTCCAGAAATATATCCTTATATTTGTGGCCACTTGGTGTTCAACAAAAGTGCCAACATACTTCCAAAAGGAAAGGTTAGTTTTGTTAACAATCAGTACTGTAACAATAAAATATCCCGACACATGATGGACTTGGACCCTAACCTCACACTATGGATAAAAATTAACCCAAAATGGATTATAACCCTGAATCTAAGAGATAAAATTACAGAACTTCTTGGAGACATTCTAGGAGAAAAATTTTCAAGATCTTGGAATGGACAAAGAAGTATTAAGAGTACCAATACATGGTCTATAAAAGAAAAATCTGATAAGCCATTTTTCATAAAAATAGAAAACCTTCATGCTTCAACATTAGGAGGGAAAAATGAACTACAAATTGGGAGAAAATATTTGCAAATCATGTATCTTATAAGTGGCATGTATCTAGAATATATAAAGAACTCATAACTCATTAGGAAGAAAAACAATTCAATAAAAAATAAGCAAATAATTTTAATAGATATTTTACTAAAAAGAAAATATGCAAATGGATAAGAAACACATGAAAAGGATCCTCACAGTCATTGGTCATCAGAAACACAAATTAAAACTACAGTGGGATACCACTACTCACTTAAAATAAAAAAGGACAGTCAATAATATCAAGTTTTGGTGAGGATGCACCCCTGCAATTTTAGTTCTAGAAATATACCCAAAATAAATAAAAACATATGTACACCTGAAGACATATATATGAATGTTAATATCTGCATTAAATATCTTAGCCAAAAATTAGAAACAAGCCAAATTCCTATCAACTGAAGAATGAATAAACAAAATATGGGGCATCCATGCAATGGAATACTATTCAGCAATGAAAAAAACACAATACATGGATGAACCTCAAAAACATTATCTTTAGTAAATGAATCCAGATATAGGAGTATGTATGGTATAATTATATTTTTATGAAATGTAACAAAAAGGCAAATTTAAACAGAAAGCAGGTCAGTGATGCCTAAAGCTGGAGGTAGGAGCAGGGATTGACTGCAGAAACGCATGAGGGATTATTTTTTGAGGTGATGGAAATATTCATTAATGGGATTGTAGTGATGGTTCTACAACTCTAAATTTACTAAAACATTGAACACTGTACCTACAATGGGTAAATTTTGTGGTATAAAAATTATAACTCAATAATGCTGTTTAAAAAATAATAGTGCTGAAAATGCCAAGCAAGAGTGTAACAGGGTGACTAAATTAGACTAAGAATGTCAAAGAAGCTTTTTTAAGAAAAGGACATTTAATTTTTGATCTGAAAGAAGATGAAGGTTTTGTTGTGTAATGGGGCAGTGGGATGAAGGGAAAATAGAAAGCGGGGAAGAGCATGAATAATATTCCAGACAGAAAGAATCACATGCACAATGATCTTGAGTATAGGAAGGAGACTGGCAAGTCATGAGAAACACTAAAGATGTTAGTGCAAATGGAGTATAGTAAAAGGGGAAGGTATCATGAGAAAAGTATGAATCCATGTTTTACATTTCATTCTATGAAAATTTGTTGGATTTTACTTTAAGTGCAAGGACAAATCATTGAAAAATTTTAAACGAAACAGTAATGTGATCATATCTGGGTTTTAATAAAATCATTCTTATTCCCATAGATCAAGGGTCAGTCAACTTTTTCTGTAAAGAGCCAGATAATAAATATATTATACTTTGTTAGCCATAGGATCTTTGTCCAACTCTCAGTGTTAACTTTGTGCCACAAAAGCTGCCATAGAAAAAATGTAAACAAATTAGCTAGGCTGTGTTCCAATAATCTTCACTTATAAAAACAAGCAGTGGGCAGGATTTGGCTCTCAGGCTATAATTTGGTTACCCTTGCTACTGGCGGATAGTGGGTTTGAGAAAAAAGGCAAATCTGGAGTTATGGAAACTAGGTTAAAAGGCAAGTGAAAAATATACATAAGATCATACAATATTTGTCTTTCTGGTTTATTTCATTTGGTATAATACCCTCTAGTTTCTTCCACATGGTTGTAAATGACAGGATTTCTTTTGTTAAGGCTGAATAATATTCATCTGTATATTCATAGTAACAGAATGGTGGTAAATAGAATGTGGTTGCCAATGGCTAGGGAAGGGGGTCATGGTATATTTTGTTTGATGTGTATAGAGTTTCAGTTTTGCAAGGCCAAAAGAATTCTAGAGGTGGAAGGTCGCAATAGCCACCAACAATATGAATGTACTTAATACCATTCAACTGTACATTTAAAAATGGTTAATATGGTAAATTTTATGTTATGTGTATTTTACCACAATAAAATTTGAGAGGGAAAATGAAGGCAAATGAAAATGATGTGTCTTACCTTAAAGTTGGCAGTAGAATCACAGAGAGTTGGCTCCAGACAAGAATCATATTGTATATAAGGAGATAAGGTAGAGGGAGGAGTTAAGAATATGCTGGATGTCTGGAAGGAGTAGCTAGGGAGATGATGGTCATCTCGGTATTTTGGTGGAGAAGTAGGTACAGAGCAGGGATGTGGAAGTACAATATTTGAAAGAAATGAGAAGAGAATCAGAATCTAAGTATTAGGATTGACATTTAGGTGAAATAGTCCACTTTAAGTGGTCATTTCCATAATACCTTAAAACATTCAGTGGAGAGAATCTCCCCAAAGACTAATAGAATGAATAAAGGAATGCTAATATTCTCCCCAGCATTCTCTTTGACCCCTTTTTGATCTAATAAATTCACACAGGTATGTGTGGCCAAATTTTGGGATTTGAGCCTTATTTCATTGGCAGTGGGAAAGCTGTTGAAAAGCCCTTCATCAAGGGGAGAAAGTAGATAGGTGAAAGTCACTTTTGGAGGCTGTAGCAATGATCAAGGCATAAAGCTATGAGATGTGAGACTTAGGTAGACTGCTGCCAGTCAGTTGATCACTAATGAGTACAACCACTGTGGTAAGTGATGCAGTACTAAGGAGAAGAAAAGGTGGACTTAAGAGGTATTTGGAAAGAAAAAATTGATTCAATTTGCTGAATGCTTAAATAAAGGGAATTTTAGAAAAAGGGAATGCTTTTAAATTAAATTCAAGTTGTGAATTTGAGTGACCAGGAGAATTAGTACCCATGAGGGAAACAGGAAATTTTAGAAAATTTGCTAAAGGCCAAGGTGAAAATACATTATATTCTAAGTGTTGTGCATTCATATTAACTTTGGGCTTCCATTATATTAATCAGGAACAATCAGCACCAAGATGTAAGTTGATGTCTAAGAAATTTGAATTTTTAAAGGAAGTATAAAGAGAAAACAGAAAGGACCATAACTAAATTTCTCTCTGTAACTAACTTATCTTGCTATCAACCAGAGGGCAAGAGAAGGAAAAAAACATGAAGCTCATAAAGGAGCAGAGTACAAACTAAAAAACTTCTGCATACCAGAAGAAACCATCAACAAAATGAAAAGGGAGCCCACTGTATGGGAGAACATGTATGCCAATAATAAAGGGTTAATTTCCAAAATATACAAAGAAGTCATACAACTCAACACCAGGGAGACAAACAGTCCAATTAAAAATGGGCAAAGAGCCTTAATAGACACTTCTCCAAGAGGACATACAGATGGCCAAAAGACATGAAAAAATGCTGAATATCACTAATCATCAGAGAGATGCAAATTAAAACCATAATGAGGTATCACCTCACACCGGCCAGAATGGTTACTATCAACAAATCAGCAAATGACAAGTGCTGGCGAGGAAAAGGGAACTCTAGAACACTGCGGGGGGAATGCAGACTGGTGCAGCCACTGTGGAAAACAGTATGGAATTTACTAAAAAAGTTGAAAATGGAACGGCCATTTGACACAGCAATCCCACTTCTGGGAATATATCTTAAGATTCCTGAAACACCAATTGGTAAGAATATATATATATATATCCCTGTGTTCATAGCAGTTATTTACAATAGCTAAGATCCTAAAACATCACAAGTTCCCATCAGTAGATGCGTGGATAAAAGAGCTGTGGTACATTTACACAGTGGAATACTATGCAGCTGTTAAAAAGAAGGATCTCTTACTCTTTCTCACAGCATGGAGGGACCTGGAGAGTATTATGCTAAGTGAAATAAGCCAGTCAGGGTAAGACAAATATCACATGATCTCACTTATATGTGAACCCTTGTGAACAAAATATACTGATGATCAAAATAGGTCCAGAGGCATGGGTAAATGGAACAGAATGACAGGTGTCAGAAGGGAGGGGAGTGGAAGGGACAGAAAGAGATTAACAATAGAACATATATTCATAACCCATGGACACAGACAATAGTGTGGGGAAGGCCTGGTGTAGCATGGGGCTGTGTGGAGAGGGATACAGGGGGGTAAAATGGAGGATATCTGCAATACTGTCAAAAATAAATAGTTAAAAAAGGAGCAGAGTGAAGTGCTTTACCAGATAGAGCAGGATTAAGTAGCTAAATGAAAACAATCAGAGTTTTTATGTATGAAACTTGTTTTTCTTTCAAATGTATTCTCTTCCTCTCCACTATCTCCCTTAGTTCAGGCCATCATCATCATCCACCTGAATTACTACAGTATCCTAATAATCCACCTTCATGATTCCGGTCCATCCTGGTACAACCCGGACTCCAGAAGTTCTTCTTCTAGGTGCCCATTCATTCTATTGGATAAAACTGATACTCCTCAGCATGGAAGGCACTTCATGAGATTTCTTGCCTATGCCTCCTGCATTAACGTTCCTCACAACCTGCCCACTACCTGCGATAGCCACTACTTGAAACTGCATCTCAGAGGCCCTCAACTTTATTTTTATTATTTCATCAGTTTTTTTGTGTATCAGAAGTTTTCATTTATTTTATTTTATATTACTTTATTATTTTTTATCTTTATTGTTGAAAGTATTACAGATGTCCTGCATTTTCCCCCATTGATCCCTTCTACCCTATATCCACCCCACCCCAAGGCCTTCCTCATACCAACGTCTGTGCCCATGGGTTATGCTTATAAACATGTAAGTTCTTTGATTAATCTCTCCCAAAGAATCCCCTGTCCCCACCTACCCTCCGAGATCCCTCAGTTGGTTCCATGCTTCCATGTCTGTGGTTCCATTTTGTTCAACACTTTATTTTGTTTATTACATTCCAAATATGAGTGAGATGATGTGGCACTTGTCTTTCTCTGACTGGCCTATTTTACTTAGCATAATACTCTCCAGTTCCCTCTGTGCTGTCCTAAAGGATAAGAGATCCTTCTTTTTTTTTTTTTTTTACAGCTGCATAGTATTCCATGGTGTAAGTGTAACACAGCATTTTTATCCACTCATCTACTGATGGGCACTTGGGCTGTTTCCAGACCTTAGCTATTGTAAACTGTGCTGCTATAAACATAGAGGTGCATAAGTTCTTTCTGATTGTTTTCTGGGGTTTATTAGAATATATTCCTAGAAGTGGAATCACTGGATCAAATGGCAGTTCAATTTTTAATTTTCTGAGGAAACTCTATAGTGCTTTCCATAGTGGCTGCATCAGTCTGCATTCCCACCAGTAGTGTACTAGGGTTCCCTTTTCTCCACACCCTCGCCAGCACTTGTCATTCATTGATTTGTTGATGGCAGCCATTCTGACAGGTGTGAAATGAAACCTCGTTGTGGTTTTTATTTGTATCTCTCTGATGATTAGTGACATTGAGCATTTTTTTATATGTCGCTTGGCCATCTATATTTCCTCTTTGGAGAAGTGTCTATTAAGGTTCTTTGCCCATTTTTTAATTGCATTGTTTGTCTTCTTTTTTTAAAGTTGTATGAGTTCCTTATATATTTTGGAAATTAACCCCTTATCAGGTGTGTCATTGGCAAATATGATCTCCCATACAGTGGGCTCCTTTTTCGTTTTGTTGATGGTTACTTTTGCTGTGCAGAAGCTTTTTATTTTGATGCAGTCCCATTTGTTTATTTTCTCCTTTATTTCTCTTGCCCTATGAAATGTATCCTCAAACATATTGCTATGAGGGATGTCCAAGATTTTGCTGCTTACATTTTCTTCTAGGGTTTTTATGGTTTCGTGTCTTACATTTAAGTCTTTTATCTGAGTTTATTTTTGTGTATAGTGTAAGTTGGTGATCTACTTTCATTTTTTTTCATGTACTTGTCCAATTTTCCCAACACCATTTATTGAAGAGACTGTCTTTGCTCCATTGGTGTTCTTGCCTCTTTTGTCAAATATTAATTGACCATAATGACATGGTTCAATTTCTGGGTTCTCTGTTCTATTCCACTGACTATATGTCTGTTTTTGTGCCAATACCAGGCTGTATTGATTACAGTCGCTTTGTAGTATAACTTGATATCTGGTATTGTGATCCCTTGAACTTTGTTCTTCTTTCTCAAGATTGCCATGGCTATTCAAGGTCTTTTTGGTTCCATATAAATTTTCAAAATATTTGTTCTAGGCCTGTGAAATATGTTGTTGGTATTTTAATAGGGTTCACATTTAACTTATAGATTGTTTTGGGTAATATGGACATTTTAATTATGTTAATTCTTCCAATCCATGAATACAATATATATTTATTCACTTGTTTATATCTTCCTCTATCTCTTTTTGCAATGTCCTATAGTTTTCCAAGTACAAGTCGTTTACCTTCCTGGTTAAGTTTATTCCTAAGTATCTAAATTTTTTGTTGCAATGTTAAATGGGATTTTTTTTTAGTTTCATTTTCTGAAAGTACATTATTGATGTATAAAAATGCCATCAATTTCTGGGTGTTAATTTTGTATCCTGCTACCTTGCCAAATTCATTTATTAAATCTAGTAGTTTTTTGGTGGGGTTTTTAGGATTTTCTATGTACAATATGATCATCTGCTTAAATGGACAGTTTTACATCTTCCTTTCCCTCTTGATATTTTGTCTTTATGATCTGTCCACTGCTGGCAGTGGGATGTTAAAGTCCCCACTATGATTGTGTTATTGTCAACCTCCCCTTTAAAGTCCCCCAAGAAATTTTTTATGTATTTGTGTGCACCTATATTGGGTGCATAAATGCTTATAAGGGTTATTTCTTCCTCTTGGATTGATCCCTTTAGTATTATGTAGTGACCATCTTTGTCTATTGTTATGATCTTTAATTTGAAGTCTATTTTGTCAGAAATAAGTATTGCTACTACAGCTTTCTTTTCCTTTCCATTTGCATGGAATATTTTATTCCATTTCTTCACTTTTAGCCTTTGTGAGTCTTTTGCTCTCAAGTGGATCTTTTGTAGATGGCACACATTTGGGTCCTGTTTTCTTTTCCATTCAGCTACTCTATGTCTCTTGATTGGACCATTTATTCCGTTTACAGTTAAGGTTACTATTGATATAAACTTATTTACTGCCATTTCTCCTCTTCATGCTGATGTTTCTTTCTCTCACTATTCCTTCTTTTTCTTAGAGCAGTCCTTTTAGCATTTCTTGCAATGCTGGTTTGGTGGTATTGAACTCCTTTAGTCTTTTTTTTTTGGTCTGGGAAGCCATTTACTTCACCTTCAATTTTAAGTGATAGCTTTGCTGGATAAAGCAATGTTTGTTGCATCTTCTTGCTTTTCATTACTTTGAGAACTTCATGCCACTCTCTTCTGGCCTGAAGAGTTTTTGTTGAGAAATCAGTTGTTAGCCTTATGGGGGTTTCCTTGTAGGCCACTGCTTATCTCTCTTGCAGCCCTTAATATTTTCTCTTTGTCCTTGACATTTGCCATTTTAATTTTGATGTGTCTTGGAGTGGGTCTCTTTGGGTCCCTCTTTTTTGGAACCCTACATGCTTCCTGAACTCTGGCTTTCTCCCTCGCCAGCCTAGGGAAGTTTTTTGTCATTATTTCCTCAACCAAGTTCTCTATTCCTTCCCTTCTTTCCTCCCCCTCTGGCAATCCTATAATGTGAATGTTTTTTTGCTTTATGTTGTTCCAAAGTTCTCTTATACTGTCCTCATGCTTTTTAAGTGTTTTTTCTTTTTGCGGCTCTGATTGAGCGATTTTTTCTACCTTGTCTTCTTCACTTATTCTATCCTCTGCTTCATTAATCCTGCTTTTAATTCTTTCCAGTGTATTCTTGATATCAAATACACCATTCTTTATTTCTGTCTGATGTTTATGTCATATATCTCTTTTTTTATGTTTTCCTTAAAGTCCTCCATCTTATCCTCTATTTCCTTTTTTTTTTCTCATTAAGTTCCTTGAGCATCTTCATAATGAATACTCTGAACTCTGTTTTTGATAGCTTGCTTAACTCCATGTCATCAAGGACTTCTTCTGGCGATGTTTCCTTTTCTTTAATTTCGGGGTTGTTTTTTTGTCTCCCCATTTTGGTAGGTTAGTGTTTGTATTTATATATTAGATATATTTGCTGTCTCCTAGTATTGTGGGATGGGATTTTGTCTTGTGGGTCCAGTGGAGCCCAGAGGTGTGTTTTCCTTGTACTTCTGAGTTTTTGCTCTAGTCATGTCCCTTTTATGGGTGTCTCTTTTGTGGTTTCTTTATTTTCTCCTGTTATGTTTGGGTCTAGATTGTTGTTAACCAGTCCTTGGTAGCACTCTCCTTTCAGGTTGGTCAACTGTGTGTCTCAGCCCCAACCTTGTCATGTAAGCTGTTGTTCAGGTGCTGGCAAGTCAGGACAATACACAACTAAACTTCCAGGAGACAAGGGCTATCTAACAAAATATTTTGACAGTCACAATGAAAACAACCCAAATGAAAATAGAAGTGATAGAGTGCATGGAGATCACACACACACACACACACACACACACACACACACACACAAATAAAGCTTAAAAAAAGAAAGAAAAGTAATGCTTAGAGAGAGAGATGTATATTGTTAACACTGATGAAAATTTAGAAAATAAAATGAACTAAAATGTAAAAAATAGAGAAGCTACTGGGAGATAATAGAGGCAGAGAAAAGATTTGGAAAGAAGGGCCAGCAAAAAATTAAGGGAGGGAATAGAAATAGGATAATAGTTGAAAATGAGAAAATGAAAATACAATAAAATAAATAAGAGAAACTAATAATTGAACAAAAAGACACAATTGAGCAAAACAAAAGAATGACAGAAAAGAAGAAGAAGAAAAATGAAAAAGAAAAAGGTTATGCCAATGAATCAAGTGGAGAGAGATAAATAAAGCCTGGGCAGGGTTGGAGTTTGATAAGAGATTTGGGGGAAACTATATAGGAAATCAGTAAACTTGTTGGATATAATGATAAAGCCCTATCCATTAAGCAGGAACATCAAGAAAGTCTTTATAATAGACACAGGGATAAAACAAAGCAAAGCAAATAAAGAAAACCAAATAGAGAATAAAACTAAAAACAAGCTAAGCAAAACAAATTTCTTTCACATAAAAAAAGAAAAAAAATTAGTTAAAAAATGTTTTGTAAAAAATTTTTAAAAAATTATTATAAAATTAAAAAGAAAAACAAAACAATTTCTCCCCTTTTCTCTTCTTCCTAAGGGAAAAAGAGAAAAAACAAACAAAAACACAAACAAATAAAAAAAACCCAACCCAAACCAAACCAAAACAAAACAGAAAAAAAAGAGAGTCAATCAGGTGAGTTTCTTCTGGACAGCTTATGTTGTCTGTGTCTCTTTGTTTTGTGTGCTGATTTTCATTCTCCTGGGAGGATCAGCCAATGTGAGGAGCCACCTATGTTTGGCTCTGGTGTCCTTAGGGATGGTTGATCTGAGGCTCTCTGTGGGCCACCTCCTCTTGTCAGCTATTTTGCAATTTTGTAGTTGCCTGGTCTTACTCTAGAATCTTCTGTAGAGTGTTTAAGGTGCAGGATGGCTAGTGTAGTTCATGGTATTGCTCCCCTGACTTAGAGGTTTTGCTGTCAGGCACTCACCGTGAGGGTCTCAGTCTCTGCTCCACAACCAGCTTCTCTGTCTCCACCCTGTCCTCTGTTTCTAATTCCCCATGCATTGGCTGGCTGTAGCTTCAGACTGACTTCAGTCTGTTGCCTTTTCTGTGTTTTAGCAGCCCAGGCTCAGTGGGTTTGATTAAAGAACATTCCAGTGAGCCCTTTGCTTGCCCGGCCCCAAGCAGGGGTTTTCAGCTTTTCCTCCCATTCCCAAACAAAAGTCCATGAGAGTCTTATTCTTGTAATGTCCTCCTGTGAGTTGTTCTCCCTTCCCCTTCAGGACTGTTCCCTGAGGGTGTGTCTGGGGCCTCAGTGGGCTGAACCAGCCCTTTCCCTCTTGAGGGTGGTGCTCCCAGACTGAAGGAGTGGCAGGCGAGCTCCGGCCCTTCCTTTCCAGATCTGGTTTGCTGGTCGCACCAGGCCCGCCTTTCAATCAGTGTGCTATGCAGACACCAATCCCAGCTTCTGCTGGTCAGTCCAGCCAGTGCATGCCAGGAAGGTGGGAGCCAGTTCAGCAATCAGAACTCAAAACCGCACAAAGCAACACACAGGCAGCGTGTCAGCCCTGTAAGGTGTCGCTGCCTGAGGCACCAAGATATCCAGCAGGAGGGGACCCAAAGTCAGGTCCAGGCAGCTTCCTGCACTGCTGATCTCAGCAAAGCTGGGGCAGCTCCATGCACCACCATGGCGCACCTCTGGGCTAGTCACAAATCCCAGACTATTTGCACCAGGAGCTTAGTGCCACCATGGCGCCCCTCCTGGCCAGTCAAAAGTCCCACAGGCTCAGCACTGGGAGCTCAGGGTGGGAGGGCTCCCCTCTCCTCACTTGTGCCATGCAGATTCAATGCTTTCTGGGGCTCAACACAATGCCTTACATGGAGGCAGAGGGTCCCTGTGTGTGGCTGCTCAGTGTAGTTTTCTGGTCCCTTACCACTTGGGTATCACAGGCCTTGGGACAGCCTTTCATATGGTCAGTGCCCCGAGCATTAGACACTCATTGCATCTGCCACTAGAAGCTTTGTTTCTCTATGAAGGTGCTGTCCCCTCCTCGTGCACTCATCGCTCCCCTGGGTCCCTGTGTTCTCTGCGCAGGGCACTCCTTCCCCTCTCCTCTGCTCCAGGTGTGAGATTCCTGCTTTTGGAGGCCAGTCTGCACTCCTGAATGGAGGGAACTTTGCAGCCTCCAAGCCTCGGAGCTCAGATCCCAGCACAGGCTTCGGGGGGGACTCCCCCTTTCTACGCCCCCCCCCCTTACCAGACTCTATGATGTTTCTTCAGTGCTCCCTTCTTGCACTCCATCCACTCAGTTTTGTTTCTCTGGGTTTTCCAAGCTGGCTATGTAGTATTTTAGAAATAAATCGTGTCTGTGGCTGGGAGCTGGGGCACTCTGCTGCTTCTTGCAGTGCCATCATCTTCCCTCTCTTCTTTTTGTTTTGTTGATTGTTTCCTTTGCTGTGCAGAAGCTTTTTAGTTTGGTATAGTGTCATTCACTTATTGTTGCTTTCACTTTTCTTGCTTTTGGGAACAAATTCACAAAATTCTTTTTAAGACCAAGTTCAATAAGTTTAGAACTCATGTTTTATTCAAGGTAACTTATTGTTTGAGGTCTTGTATTTATGTGTTTGATTTAATTTGAGTTAATTTTTATATATGGGGATTAACAGCAGTCTAGTTTTATTCTTTTGCTTGTGTTTTTTCAAATCACCATTTATTAACGTGGCTTTCTTTTCTCCATTGTATGATTTTGGCTCCTTTATGAAAAAATTATTTTCTCATATACAGGGTATCCAAAAAAAGTATAAACACACTTTGAATAATTTTAAAGTCAGTGTTTATTAAAATACATTTCATTTTCAAAATTGAGCTATCTGTTAAAGTGTGTATACATTTTGGAGGGACACCCTATATATGTGGGTTTATTTTGGGGCTCTCACTTCTGTTTCATTGGTCTCCGTGTTTGTTTTTCTGCTAATACGCTGTTTTGCTTATTGTTGCTTTGTTAAATAATTTGAAGTAAGAGATGATATCTCCAGCTTGTTCTTTTTTCTCAAGTTTGGTTTGGCTATTCGGGGTCTTTTATGATTTTATAGAAATCTGATGACTTTTTATTGGAGATTACATTAAATCTGTATATTGCTTTGAGTAATGTTTTTTTAAAGTATGTTGATTCTTCAACCCATAAACAAAGAATACCTTTCCTTTTTTTTTTTTTTTGTCTCTTTGAATCTCTCTTACTAATGCCTTTCAGTTTTCAGTGCATAGGTCTTTTATATCTTTTTAAAGGTATTCTCCTAGATATTTTATTATTTTTGTTGCTATTACATATGATTTTTAATTTCTATTTCTGACATTTTATTATTAGTGCATAAGAATGCAATGGATTTTTTTACATTGATTTTGTATCCTGCAAACTTATTGTATTTACTTATTGTTCCTATAGGTTTTTGGTGGAGTCATTTAGGTTTACTATATAAGGAGTCGTGTCATCTGCAAACAGTGACAATTTTATTTATTCATTCTCAATTTTTGTCTTTTATTTTTTTCTCTTGCCTAATTGCCCTGGCTAGGAATTCCAGTACTATGTTGAATATCCATGGTGAGATGTGTAACCTCACTTTTAACTAAGGAAAAGCTTTCAGTGTTTCACCACATAGTATTATATTAGGTGAGGTTTTGTCAGATATGACCTTTATTATGTAGAGATTCTTTCCTTGTATACCCATTTTTTTGAGTGTTTTAATCAGAAATAGATCTATCAAATGCTTTTTCTGCATCTATTGATTTGATCATATGATTTTATATTTTGTTTTGTTAATGTGGTGTATTACATTGATTGATTTGCATATGTTGAACCATTCTTCTGCTTCTGGAATGAACTCCACTTGGTTGAGATGTATTATCTTTTTAATGTATTGTATTTGATTTACTATTATTTTATTTAGGATTTTTGCATGTGTATTCATCAGAAATATTGGTTTGTAATTTTTGTGTGTTATTATTGCCTGGTAACTGTATCAAGGTTATGTTGGCCTCATAAAACATTTTTTGAAATATTACCTCTTCAATTTTTTGGAAAAATATGAGAAGTATAGTTATTGAATGTTGGTAGAATTTACTAGTGAAGCCATGAGTTCTGGACTTTTACTTTTTGGAAAGGCTTTTATGGCCTTTTCAATTTCCACAGTGTGGATTGGTTTATTTAGATTATTCAGTTCTTTGTGATTAAATTTTGAAATGTTATATATTTCCGGGAACTCAACCATTTCCTTCTAGGTTATTAAATTTTGTGGCATATAGTCTTTTATATATTCTGGTATGAACCTTTATATTTCTGTAGTGAAACAAATTTTAAAAGCATGGTTAAAACTTATAAACTATAAATAAGCAAAAAACAGAATTCATGCAATAATAATAGGACAATTGAGTTACACTTTTCCTCTAGTTAATTTTTCTCTTACATTATTATATTACTTTTATAAATAAAACACAGTAACATTATTAATTATTTTAATTTTTTATATGAAAAATAGTTACTTTAAAAAACAGATAAGGCAGTAGAGCTTGAATAATAAAATTAAAATTACCCTTAATCCTGCCATTAGCATGTTTACTTTTATTACCATATTGTTGATACATTACATTATATTAGTTTCAGGTACGCTACATAGTGATTCAATATTTATATACCTACAAAGTGATCAGAATAAGTCTTGTAGCCATTTGTCATTATACAAAGTCATTACAATATCTGTGAGTATATTTTCTATGCTGTACAATAAATACATCTTTGTGACTTTTTATGTAATAAAGTTTGTAGTTCTGATTCCCCTTCATCTTTTCTTCCCATTTCCTCCTAACCCATCCCCTCTGGCAACCATCAGTTTGTCCTCTGTATCTATGAGTCTGTTTCTGTTTTGTTTTGTTTATCCACTTAAAAAAAAAGAAAAGATTTTACATGTAAGAAAAAGCATATGGTTTTTCCCTGTCTGAGTTATTTCATTTTTCATAGTGCCCTTAGATCCATTTTTGTTGTTGCAAATGGAAAATTTTTTTCTTTGGCTGAGTAATAATTTAATGCATATTTATCACATGTTTATTATGCATTCATCTCTTTATTATTTATTTAAAAAAATGTTTTTATTGATTTCAGCGAGAGGAAGGGAGAAGGAGAGAGAGACAGAAACATCAAGGATGAGTCGTTGATTGGCTGCCTCCTGCATGTCCCCTACTGGGAATCAAACCCACAAACAAAGGATGTGACCTGACTGGGAATTGAACCGTGATCTCTTGGGTTATAAGTTGATGCTCAAGCTCTGAGCTACACCAGGCAGGCTACATTCATCTCTTGATGTACATCTAGGTTATTTCCATCTCATGGCTATTGAAAATAATTGTGCTGTGAGCATAATGGTGCATATATCTTTTTGAAATAGTGTTTTTTTTCTCCTTGTGATAAACGCCCAGAAGTGGAATTGTGGAGTTGGATGGTAGTTCTATTTTTAATTTTATTTCATACTGTTTGCCATAGTGGCTACATGGCTTACAATTCCACCAACACTCAAGTAGGTTCTTATTTTTACATTCTCACCAACATACATTATTTAATGTCTTTCTGAAAACAGGCATTCTGACAGGTGTGAGGTGTTTTCTCATTGTGGTTTTGACTTATATTTCCTTACATAATTAGTAATATTGAGCATCTTTTCATGTTTCTGTTGGTTATCTGAATGTATTCTGAGAAGAATCATCTATTTAAATCTTCTGCTTATTAATTTTTAAATTTTCAATTACAGTTTACATTCAATATTGTATTAGTTTTGGGTGTATAGTATAGTGGTTAGATGTTTATATGACTTATGAAGTGATTCCCCTAAGCCTGGTACCCACCTGACACCATACATAGTTATTATAAACTATTCCTTATCCTGTACTTTTTATCTTAGTGGCTATTTCATGACTGCTGTTTTGTACTTCTCAATCCCTTTATATTTTTCACCCACCCCCACAACATTCTTCATTTAGCAACCATCAGTTTGTTCTCTGAATCTATAAGTTTGTTTCTGTTATGTTTGTTTGATTTGATTTTTTAGATTCCACATATAAGGGAAATTATATGTCTTTTTATCTATATCTGTTAGACTTTACTTAGGCATAATATCTTCTAGGTTTATCTAAGTTGTCACAAATGGTAATTTTTATTTTATGGTTGAGAAATATTTTACTGTATACATGTGTTACATCTTTATCCAATCATCTATCAGTGATACTTAGTTTGCAACCATACTTTGGTTATTGTAAATAATGCTGCAATGAACATAGGGATGCAACTATGTTTTTGAATTACTTTTTTGAATTTCTTTAGATAAATACCCAGAAGCGGGGTTGGTTGGTCATATGGTAGTTCTATTTTTAATTTTTTAGGAAACCACCATAATGCTTTCCATAGTGCCTTCCCAATTTGTAATCCAATCAACAGCACATGAGGGTTTCCTGTTCTCCAATCCTCACCAATACTTGCTGTATTTTTTGTTTTAACATTCCCTTTTCTTTCAATTATTAATTTAAATGATGAAAATAATATTGCACTTTATTTTCCATATGATTGCATCTCTTTTTGTAGTTTTAATTTTTTTAAAAATTTATCTTTATTGTTGAAAGTATTACAGGTGTCCAATTTTCCCGCCCATTGACCCCTCCACCTTGCTCTTGCCCCCTCCCCATGCCTTCACCCCATTATTGTCTGTGTCCATGGGTTATGCATATATGTATATAAGTTCTTTGGTTAATCTTTTCCCACCCATAACCCCCCTTCCCACTTCCCTCTGAAATACAACAACCTGTTACATGCTTCAATGTCCCTTGGTCTATTTTGATTGTCAGTTTCTTTTGTTCATTAGCTTCTTCTTAAAGAAGATCCCACAGTATCTCATGTAATGTCTGGTTTGGTAGTGATGAACTCCTTACCTTTTTCTTATCTGTAAAGTTCTTTATCTGACCTTCAATTCTAAATGATAGCTTTCCTGGGTAGAATAATCTTGGTTGTAGTTGCTTGCTTTTCATCACTTTGAATATTTCTTGCCACTTCCTTCTGGTGTGCAGTTTCTGTTGAGAAGCTTCACTAGTGGAAGTTTTCAGTCATTTTTTCAAGTAAGTTTTCAATTTCTTGCTCATTCTTCTTCTTTCACCCTCATAATGCAAATGTTGGTACACTTGAAGTTGTCACAGCTATTCCTTACATTATGTTCATATTTCTGAATGTTTTTTTCTTTTTGCTCCCCTGATTGGGTGTTTTTTGCTTCCTCATATTCCAAATTTCTGATTTGATTCTCAGCATCTTCTACTCTGCTGTTGATTCCCTGTAAGTTATTCTTCATTTCTATTAGTGTGGCCTCCATTACTGGCTGGTTATTTTTTATGTTGTTGATGACCTCACTAATTTTCTTAAAATTATTACTTAGATTCTTGAAATTCTCTTTAGGTTTTTTAGTATCCTTTTAACCATTGTTTTGAACTCTGTATCTAGTAGCTTGCTTGATTTCATTTCATTTAGTTTTTTTGTGTGTGTTTTTTTAATATTTCTTCTGTTCTTTCATTTGTGACATATTTCTTTGCCTCTGAATTTTGGCTGTTTCTTGGTGTTTGTTTCTATATATTAGGTAGAGCTGCTAAGTCCTATGGGATTTGGAGAGTGGCTTTGTGTAGTAGGTGCTCTGTAGTGCCCAGTGGCTCAGCCTCCCTAGGCACCTGAACTAGTCCTTCTAGGTGCTACCATGAGTGTGCTGTGTGCATTGTCCTATTGTAGTTGAGCCTTGGTTGCTATTTGTGTAACTGGGAGGAATTGACCCCCAGGCCAATTGGCCATGAGGACCAGCTGCAACTACAGCTGAAGAGCTGCTGTGCTGGAGACACCCCTATGGAGCAGGATTTACTTCAGTGGGGCTTTGATGTTTACTCAGTCTTCCCCTTGAGTGTGTTACTCATGGATGTGGTAGGGTTATAATCTGGCATGATCTGAAGCTGACCCCCCAGTGCACTATCTCTGGGTCCTCCTGGGAAGTGCAAAGTCAGCCTCTGCCTGTACCTATTCAAGAGCCACCTAGAATGAGCTACAAAACAATATGTAGATGGCTGCTGCTTGTGTTAGGTTGGAGGTGTCCAGGAGTGGCCAAGCTATGAACTAATACAGGCTGTTGCTAGTGCCAGGCTGGGGCCACTTATTGAGAGGTATGGGACACACTGAGTCCAGCTGTTGCTTGTTTGAGAGATTTTAGGACAGTCCTAAGCCTAAGGCAGAAGAGGCCACTTACATAGAATAAACACTGAAAATGGCTTGGACAAAATGACTTGGACCAGCTTGCAAGTAAGGAGGGGCGGGGTCTCCAGGAATCACCAAAGTGGGGTGAAATTTGTGAGCCAAGTTGCTGGAGATTCAGATATGGCACTTATCTGCAGGCTATGTGGGGGGAAGGCTCATCAAAGAAGCAGTGACCTCTGCCAGTTCTGTCTTGCAGAAAGTTGCCCCTCCAGCTCCTGCCCCGATTTCAGGCAAGTTAGTTCCTCCCCTAATGTCCCAGGTTCCTTTCAAGCTTCTGCCTAGCACTGGAACTCAGAGGGAGTGCCTCTGAGTAAGCCTGTGTGCAGGACATTTAAGATGATCTGCCTGGGACACCAGCAGCCTCTATATCACTCAGCCACAACCCCAGTAGGTTTTTACAGCCTGAAGTTGTGGGGACTTCTCTTCCTGGCACTGGAACTCTGGACTGGAGGGCCTGATGTGGGGTTGCGTCCCCTCACTCCTCCAGGAAATCTCCACAGCCCTGACATCCTTCCTGATTTTCACCTGCTGCACCTGAGTGTGGGATCAGCAGAGTTCCAGGATTACGCTGATCCACCCTTTGTCTTGGAACATCCTACTGGTCTCAATGTGATTCCTCTTTAATTCTCTAGTTGTAGGACTTCTGTTCTGCTAGATTTCAGGATGTTATGAGTGATGTTTTTCTGTATTTTAGTTGTAATTTAGATGTGGTTGTTAGGCAGTGGTACCTGGTTTACCTACACTGCCATCTTATTGTCTCCCAATGCTTTCTGTTTTTTAAAAAATTTATTTTTATTGTTCAAGAATTACAGATGTCCCCCTTTTTCCCATTGAGACTTTCTACCCCACATCTACCCCCTGTCCCAGGCCTTCACCACACTATTGCCTGTGCCCATCGGTTATGAATTGGGACAGCATTGATGGACATGGAGAATATTATGCTAAGCGAAATAAGCCAGGTAGGGAAAGACAAATATATGATCTCTCTTATATGTGGACTCTAAAAAACAAAATAAACTAATGAGCAAAGTAGATCCAGTGACATAGAAGCATGGAACAGACTGAGGAATCTCAGAAGGAATGTGGGGGTAGGGAGGTGGGGGAGGAGAAATTAACCAAAGAATTTATATGCATAAATACTTGTGATTTTTGATTTATCGATGATAGCCATTCTTTCAGGTGTGAGGTGTTATAGCACTGTGATTTGAATTTGGAATTATCTGATGGTTAGTGACATCATTTCATATGTCTATTAGCCATCTGTATGTTGTCTTCTTAGGTTTCTTTATCTTTATTGTTGAAAATATTACAAATGTCCACTTTTTAGCCTCATTGAACCTCCACCCCGGATCCACCCCAACCCCAGGCCTTCCCCAGACCAGTGTCTGTGTCCATGGGTTATGCTTATGAACATATAAGTTATTTGATTAGTCTCTCCCCATCCACTCTTCCATCCCCATTGTCCCCCTCAGATCCCTGTCTGTTCCATGCTTCTATGTCTTTGGATCCACTTTGTTCATCAGTTAATTTTGTTTATTTTATTCCACATATAAGTGAGATCATGTAGTACTTGTCTTTCTCTGACTGGCTTGTTTTGCTTAGCATAATACTTTCTAATTCCCTCCATGTTGTCCCAAAGGATAAAAGATCCTTCTTTTTTACAGCTGCATAGTATTCCACACCATAAATGTGCCATAGCTTTTTTATCCACTCATCTACTGATGGGCACTTGGGTTGTTTCCAGATCTTAGCTATTGTTAATTGTGCTGCCATGAACATAGGTGTGCATAAGTTGTTTATGTTTGGTGTTTTGGGTTTCTTAGGATATATTCCTAGAAGTGAGATCCCTGGGCCAAATGGCCGGTCAATTTTTAATTTTTTGAAGAAACCCCATACTGTGCTCCATAGTGGTTGTACCAGTCTGCATTCCCACCAGAGTACCCTTTTCTCCACACCCTCACTAAGATTTGTTGTTCGTTGATTTGTTGATGGTAGCCATTCTGATAGGTGTGAAGTGATACCTCATTGTGGTTTTAATTTGCATCTCTGATGATTACCAATGTTGAGCATTTTTTCATGTCTCTAGGCCATCTCTATATCCTCTTTGGAGAAGTTTCTATTTAGGTCCTTTGTCCATTTTTAATTAGACTGTTTGTCTTCCTTTTGTTAAGTTATATGAGTTCCTTATATATTTTGGATATTAACCCTTTATCCAATGTGTTGTTGGCAAATATGTTCTCCCATACAGTGGGCTCCCTTTTCATCTGGTTGATGGTTTCTTTTGCTGTGCAGAAGCTTTTTATTTTCATGTAGTCCCATTTGTTTATTTTCTCCTTCATTTTTCTTGCCCTAGGATATGTATCAGCAAACATATTACTGTGAGAGATGTCTGAGGTTTGATGCCTAAGTTTTCCTCTAGAATTTTTATTCTTTCATGTCTCACATTTAAGTTCTTTTATACATATTGAGTTTACTTTTGTGTATGGTGTAAGTTGGTGGTCTAGTTTCATTTTTTTGCATGTACCTGTCCAATTTTCCCAGCACCATTTATTGAAGAGACTGTCTTTACTCCATTGTATGTTCTTGCCTCCTTTGTAAAATATTAATTTACCATAATGTCATGGGTCAATTTCTTGGTTCTCTGTTATTTTCCACTCAACTATATGTTTGTTCTTGTGCCAATACCAAGCTTTTTTGATTCCATGGCTTTGTAGTATAACTTGATACCTAGTATTGTGATCCCTCCAACTTTGTTCTTCTTCCTCAAGATTGCCGTGGCTATTAAGAGTATTTTTGGGGTTCCATATAAATTTTTGAAGTGTTCGTTCTAGATCTGTGAAATATACTGTTGGTATTTTAATAAGGATTTTATTGAATTTATAGATTGCTTTAGGTAGTACAGACATTTTAATAATGTTAATTCTTCCAATCCATGAAAATGCTATATTTTTTCATTCGTTCGTATGTTCCTCTATTTCTTTTTACAAAGTCCTATAGTTTTCCAAGTACAGGTCTTTTACATCTTTAGTTAAGTTTATTCCTAGGTATCTTATTTTTTTATTTGCAATGGTAAATGGAATTTTTTTTTTGGTTTCTCTTTCTGAGAGTTCATTTTTGGTGTTTAAAAATGCCATCAATTTCTGGGTATTAACATTGTATTCTGATATCTTGTTGAATTCATTTATTAAATCTAGTAGATTTTGGTGAAGTTTTTTGGATTTTCTATCTACAATATTATGTCATCTGCAAATAATGATAGTTTTACTTTCCAATTTTGATGCCTTTTATGTTTTCTTCTTGTCTGATCGCTGTGGCTAAGACTTCCTGTACTATGTTGAATAAGAGTGGTGAAAGTGGACACCCCTGTCTTTTTCCTGTTCTTAGGAGAAATGGTTTTAGTTGTTGTCTATTGAATATAGTGTTGACTGTAGGCTTGTCATATATGGCCTTTATTATGTTAATTAGGATACCTCTATTCCCACTTTGCTGAGAGTTTTTGACAAAAATGGGTGTTGGATTTTATTCAATGCTTTTTCTGCATCTATTGATATAATTTTTGTCTTTCAATTTGTTTATGCAATTTATCACGTTTATTGACTTATGAATATTGTACCAACCTTGCATCCCTGGAATAAATCTCACTTGGTCATGTTGTATGAACTTCTCAATATATTGCTGGATCTGATTTGCTAATATTTAGTTGAGAATTTTAGCATCTATTTTCATCAGATATTGGCCCGTAATTCTCTTTCTTTGTAGTGTCTTTATCTAGTTTAGGAATTGGGCTAATGCTAGCTTTGTAAAAAGAGTTTGGAAGTGGTCCTTCCTCTTGGATTTTTGGAAATAGTTTGAGGAGGGTAGGTGTTAATTCTTCTTTGAATGTTTCATAAAACTCCCCTGTGAAGCCATTTGGGCCAGGGCTTTTGTGTTCTGGGAGTCCTTGGATTACTGCTTCACCTTCATCAGCAGTTATTGGTCTATTCGGGTTTTCTGTCTCTTCCTGATTTAGTTTTGGAACATTTTAATTTTTTAGAAAATTGTCCGTTTCATCCAGGTTGTTCAGCTTGTGGCATATAGTTTTCCATAGTATCTTCTTACAATCCTTTGTATTTCTTTTTGGTCAGTTGTTATTTCATCTCTTTTGTTTTTTATTTTGTTTATTTGGGTCCTCTCTCTGTTTCTTGATGAGTCTAGCTAAAGGTTCATCAATCTTGTTTATGTTTTGAAAGAACCAGCTCTTGGTTTTATTGATCTTTTGTATTGTTTTTTTTTAGTTTCTATGTCATTTATTTCCATGCCGATCTTTACTATTTTCTACTTTCTACTTCCTCTGAGCTTTTCTTGTTCTTTTGGTAAGTCTTTAAGTTGTCTTTTTAGATAGTTTATTTAAAGTTTTTCTTGTTTTTGAGGTTGGCCTGCATGTTATGAACTTCCCTTTCAGGAATGCTTTCATTGTGTCCCATAGATTTTTGGGTTGATGTGTTTTCATTTTCACTTGTTTCCAGAAAGTCTTTGTTTCTTCCTTCACCTCACTGGTAACTGATTCATTGCTTAATAACATGATACTTAATCTCCATGTGTTTGAATGCCTTTGAGTGTTGTTACTGTTGTTGATTTCTAATTTCTTGCCATTGTGATCCAAGAAAATGCTTGATATGATTTCAATTTTCTTGAACTTGAAGAGATTTGTTTTGTGTCCAAGCATGTGGTCTCTTTTTGAGAATATCCCATGTGCACTTGAAAAGAATGTATATTCTGCAGCCCTTGGGTGAAATGTTCTGTAAGTGTCAATTAAATCAATCTGATCTTGTTTGCCATTTAGTGTCACTGTTTACTTGTTGATTTTTTGACTGGAATACCTATCCAGTGAAGTCCCCTAGTATGACTGTATTTCTGTTGATCTGTCCCATAAAGTCCTCCAGAAGTTTTAAAAATAAATGGTGGTGCTACTATATTGGATGCATATATGTTTACCAGGATTATATCCTCTTGCTAGATCAATGCCTTTAGTATTATGTCGTGATTTTTACTGTCTCTTGTTTTGGCCTTCAGTTTGAACCCTATTCTGTCAGATATGAGTATTGGTACCAGAGACATTTTTCAAAATTTCCGTATGAATGGAAATTTTTTTCATCTCTTCACTTTCTTTCTGTGTTAGTCTTTTGTTCTGAGGTCGGTCTCTTGTAGATAGCACATATTTGGGTCATGTTTTCTTTTCATTCAGCTCCCCTATGCCTTTTTTTTGAGCATTTAATCCATTTACATTTAAAGTTATTATTGAAAGGTACATATCTATTGCCATTTTCAAACTTTATGCCCATGTTTCTCTCTATTTCTACTTCTTATTACAGAAGTCCTTTAATATTTCCTGCAATGCTGTTTTGGTGGTTATAAACTCCTTTAGGGTTTTTTTTGTTTTTGTCTGAATAGCTCTTTGTTTAACCATCTATTTTGAATGATGTCCTTGCTAGAGTAGTCTTGGTTTCAAAACCTTGCTTTTCATTACCTTGACTAGTTCATGCCATTCCCGTCTGTCCTGTAGAATTTCCTACAGGAAATCAGCTGATTGCCTTATGGGAGTTCCTCTGTAGGTAGCAGATTGCTTTTCTCTTGCTGCCTTTAAGATTCTCTTTTTGTCTTGAGTATTTTGCATTTTAATTATGATGTGAGGCACATAAATGGGCCTCTTCGGGTTCTTCTTGCTTGGGACTTTCTGTGCCCCCTGAACTTCTGTGAATTTTTTCTTCACCAGGTTAGGGAACTTTTTTGCTGTTATTTCTTCAAACAGGTTTTTTATCTCTTGCTTAGTATTTTCCCCTTCGGTACCTCTTATGATTGGAATATGGTTATATTTATTTTTATCCCACAGCTCCCTTAATCTGTCCTCATGTTTTTTGATGTTTTTTGTTTGTTGTCTTACTGAGTGATTTTTTTCTACCCTGTCTTCTAATTCACTGACCCGACCCTCAGCTCCCACTAATTTGCTGTTCATTTCTTCCAATGTATTCTTTATTTCTGTTATGTCATTCTTAATATTCTTCATTGTTTTTATATCTTTTCTCATGCTGTTGAGCATTCTTACATTTAGTATTCTGAACTCTATATTTGATATATTCCTTGTTTCCATTTCATTTAGCTCTTCTTCTGGAGAATTCTCTTGTTCTTTTCTGAGTTCTTTTTTTGTCACCCTCTTTGTGTTTGTTTCTGTGTATTAGGTATATCAGCTTGGACTCCCAATCATTTTGACAGGTTTCTGGTGCAGGCCAATGTCTGATGCTGTTTTTGACTGGCCTTGAGTACCCTGTTTGGAGCTATCTACAATGCACAGCTTATTGTTTGGCTTGCTGGGACTGAGTGCATTCGGGAAGGACCAAGATACACACTAAAGTCTGCATTTCCAAGGCCTTGGTCCAGAAACAAATCAGGCAAAAACTCACAGCTCTCAGTGATCTGCCTTAGTTTGCAAGACTTATGGTTATTGTAAGTCTTTTAATGAGCCTCAGGCAATAGACTGCAGCAATAGGTGAACTCCACAGGGTGGGGCCAGAGGTTTTTACAATGATTGGGGTAATTGCTTCCATCCCAGGCAAAAGATGCCTGGCTGGAAAATTTCTGCCTGAGAAAGATGTCCTCTGCAGTAAGGGGGAATAACTCAGTACAGGAATCCAGAGGGCTGCCCTCTGAGCTTTATTTTACCTGCCAGCATCCCTGGATTCCCTCACATAGCTCTAGTCCACTCTGCCAGAGCCCAAAGAGAGTGGGTGCACACACAACTTTGTGCATTTGCCCTTTAGCGGGTGCCTGCACTTCCAGCTGCCTCTCCTTCATGGACAGAAATCCTGCTGCTTTTCACAGCCATATGTTATGTGGGCATATTTCACAGTTCTATTGCTCTTGGCTTGGGCACCCAGCTTGGATTTAATTAATTAATTAATTTATTTATTATTTTATATTTATTTTTTTTAAATATATCTTTATTGATTTCAGAGAGAAGGGAGAGGGAGAGGGAGAGATAGAAACATCAATGATGACAGAGTCATCATTGATCTGCTACCTCCTACACACCCCTGACTGCGGACCGAGCCCCACTACCCAGGCATGTGCCCCGTCTGGGAATTGAACCTTGATCTCCTGGATCCTAGGTTGATGCTCTACTGTTGAGCCATATGCGGCCAGGCTAGCTTGCGTTTTAAACATCCAGTTTTTAGTAGGAACCCCTCATAGTTGAGATATCCCTCTGAAACTTTAGCTGCTGCCTATGAGAGCCTCGCCAACACTTGCACCTCTGCACTTCCTACTAGTTTATATGCAGTCTTCACTTTAGGTCCTTGGATATGAGGGTGCTTTGCAGCTATTCTTCAGTTGATTATTCAGGATGTTTTTCCTATATTTCAGTTGTAATCCCAGTTTGGTCCTGGGAGAGTGTTAGTGTAGCTTCCATTCAAATCCACCACCATTTCTGGAATCTCCCTTATTTGTCATTTAAAATGCAACATTTCTTGGTTATGAGTCTGTTTGGGTTAATTTTGTTTAGCACTCCCTGTGCTTCCAAGACCTGTATTCTGTTTCCTTCCTGAGGTTAAAAAAGATTTCTGCCATTATTTTTTCAAATAACTTTCCTGCATCTTTCTCTTTTTGCCTTCTTGGACCTCTATAACGTGAAGGTTAATGTGCTTGATGATGTCCCAGAGGTCACTTAAGCTATCCCTATTGGAAGAAAAAATTTTTTTTTGTTCTGAGTTGGCGATTTTCACTGTTTTGTTTTTTAGATTGCAAATCTGCTTTTAATGTGCTATTTAACCTATTGTTGATTCTCTCTAGTGCATTTTTCATTTTGCTTTTTGTATTCTTCTGTTCTGATCAATTCTTTGTTACATTTTAAAAATATTTGTTGAATTTGTTGTGCAAATGTATTCTTATCCTTTGTTTTATGAGTATCCTTTTGACCAATACCTTGAATTATTTATCCAGAGAATTTTGTATCTCTCTTTTATTAGATTTTTGGGGAGGGGTGATTATTAGAAACATTTCTTTGTTTCTTCATTTTGGTTGACTTATTTTGTTTCTATAAGTGGATAAAACAGTTACCTTTCATCTTCTTGAGGGAGTGGCTTGTATAGGAGTGACCCTTGATTAGAATGTGTGTGCCAGTAGATTTCAGCCTTGCTCAAATTGGTGTTGGCAGAGGCTGAGGTGCCTCAATGCACTACAGATCTTTCATGGTGGTGTGACTTGCTGTAGCTGGAGCTGGTTGGGCCCAGTGCCTAGGTATTATACTGGGACTACCATGCAGTCCAGCTGGAGCACTCGGACAGAGGTTTTGCTTCTGCTATCTCGGTTGCAGTGTAATTTATCAGTCACTCACTAGTGTCTCTGATCCTGAAGAGTTCCAGCAGTTCCTCACCTGTTTTTCAGGGTGAATAAATTGATTTTCTTTATAGTCTAGGTGACCTTTAAAGCACAGTTGTTCTTATGTGTGTTTCAGGGTAAGTTAGTCTGTTTGTGGCCTCTTAGATATATTTCTCCATAGTGCACATTGCCACATGTGGGCGTGTGGGAGGCTTCTCGTGGCTACTGTGTCTCTTTCTCTTCTCCCCTTCTCTATGTGGTCCCTTTGTTGTTTGTTGTATAGAAAATGTTCAATCAGCCCTCAATTCTCCTTCAGCAGGAATTTTTCTATATGTAAGTGTATATTCAGTGTGTCTATGAGGAGGTGAGTTTAAGGCCTTTCTATGCCAAAACTTTCCACTTACCCCTCTGTTAATAGTATTTAAATTTCTATTGTTCCATACATTTTCAAAATTACCATTACTTTACTTTCAACTTATTTTTCAGACTGTATCTCTGACTGTTGCTTACATTCCTTATTTTTCCCTTTTTTTAAAAAAAATTATGGGGAGCTACATTGGTTAATATGGTCATATAAGTTTCAGGTATGGGTTTCTATGTTATGAGATCTGTATATTCCACTGTGTGCCTGCCACCCAATGTCAATTCTTCACCCTTCACCATACATTAGGATCCCCTTCACTTCCCACCCCCTTCCCTCTGGTAACCACTACACTGCTGTTTGTGTCCAAGAGTTTCAGTTTTATATCCCACATATGAGCGAAATCATATGATTCTTAGCTTTTTCTGACTGACTTATTTCACTTAGCATAAGGTTCATCCCTGTTGTTGCAAATGGCAGTATTTCATCCTTTCTAACAGTTGAGTAGTATTCCATTGTGTACATGTACCATATCTTCTTTATTCAGTCCTCTATCACAGGACACTTTGGTTGTTTCCATGTCTTGGCCACAGTGAATAATGTTGCAATAAAAATAGGAGTGCATATATCTTTGTGAATACATGTTTTTGAGTTCTTTGTGTATATACCCAGGACAAGGATTGCTGAATCATATGGTAACTGTATTCTTACGTTTTTGAGAAATCTCCAGCTTGCTTTCCATAGTGGTTGAACCAGTCTATAGTCCCAGTAATGGTGAATAAGGATTCCCTTTTCTCCATAACCTCTGCAATACTTGTTATTGCTTATCTTGTTGATAATAGCTATTCTAACATGTATGAGGTGGTATCTCATTGTAGTTTTGATTTACATTTCCCTAATTGCTAGTGAAGTTGAACATATTTCATATATTTATTTATATGTTTGTATGTCTTCTTGGAAGAGGTGTCTATTCAGGTCCTCTGTCCACTTTTTGATTTGGTTGTTTGTTTGGTGTTGAGTTTTATGAATTCTTTATATATTTTGGAAATTAAAACTTTGTCAGAGCTAATGTTTGTAAATATCATCTCCCATCTGTGTGGCTGTCTGTTTGTTTTGTTGTCAGTTTCTTTTGCTGTGCCTAAGATTTTTAATTTGATATAGTCCCATTTAGTTATTTTGGTCTTTACTTCCCTTGCCTTTGGGGTCAAGTTAATAAAATGTTCTTTACAGCCAAGGTCCATTAGTTTGGTACCTATGTTTTCTTTTATGTAATTTATTGTTTCAGGACTTATATTTAGGCCTTTGATCCATTTTGAATTAACTTTTGTACACAGGTCAAACTGTAACCCAGTTTCATTGTTTTGCATGTAGCTTTCCAGTTTTCCCAGTACCATTTATTGAAGAGACTATCTTTGCTCCATTTTTTTTTTTTTTCTGGCTCCTTTGTAGAAAATTATCTGTCCATATACATGTGGTTTTATAGCTGAGCTCTCTATTCCCTTGCACTGATCTGTGTGTCTGTTTCTGTGTCAATGCCATGGTGTTTTGATTTTTATAGTTCTGTAGTATAATTTGAAGTCAGGTAGTATGATACCTCCAGCCTTGTTTTTTTCTCTCAGAATTTCTCTGGCTATTCTGGGTCTTTTGTGGTTCCATACAAATCTGATGATTTTTCATTCTAGTTTTTTAAAAAATGACATTGGAATTTTGACAGGAATTACATTGAATTTGTATATTGCTTTGGGTAATATGGCCATTTTAACTATGTTGATTCTTCCAATCCATGAATATGGGATATTTTTAAATCTCTTTTAATAATGCTTTTAATTTTCTGTATATAGGTCATTCACGTTCTTTTTAAGTTTATTCATTTTATTCTTTTGTTTGCAGTTGTAAAAGAAATTGTTTCTTTTTCATTTCTTTTTCTGACCTTTTGTTAATATACAGGAAGGCAATGGATTTTGTAAATTGATTTTGTATCTTTCAGTAAAGAATTTGTTTTTTATTTCTAAGAGTTTTTGGGGGAGAGTCTTTAGGGGTTTTATATATAGAATCATGCTGTCCTCAAAAACTACAGTTTTACTCCTTCTTTCCTATTTGGATGCCTTTTATTTCTTCCTCTTTCCTGGTTGCTCTGGCTAGGACTTCCAGAGCTATGTTGAATAAGAGTGGTCAGAGTGGACATCCTTGTCTTTTTCCAGATAAAGGAGAAGGTTTCCATTTTCACCATTGAGTTTGATATTAGCTAAGGTTTTATTAACCTTTATTATGTTGAAGTACTTTCCTTCTATTCTTATTTTATTGGGTGTTTAAATCATAAATGGATGTGTTATCCTATCTTATGCTTTTCTGCATCTATTGGTAAGATCAAATGATTTTTATCCTTTTTTTTGTTATTATGGTGAATTACATTGGCTGATTTGCATATGTTGAACCACCCTTGTGCCTCTGGAATGAACCTCACTGGACCGTGATTTATTATTTTTTTGATGAACTGTTGTATTCAATTTGCTAGTACTTTATTTAG
Source organism: Miniopterus natalensis (assembly GCF_054644295.1). Classification (NCBI taxonomy): domain Eukaryota; kingdom Metazoa; phylum Chordata; class Mammalia; order Chiroptera; family Miniopteridae; genus Miniopterus; species Miniopterus natalensis. The sequence goes on along the minus strand of NC_142090.1, from coordinate 36,058,473 downwards.
GATTTTTGCACTTGTATTCACCAGAGATATTGGTCTGCAGTTTTCTTTTTTGTGTGCTATCCTTGCCAGGATTTGGTATTAGTATTATATTGGTCTCATAAAATGCATTAGGACATATTGACTCTTCAAATTTTTGAAAGACGTTGATAAGGATAGGTATCAAAATTTTTTTTTCAGGGATTCCAGGAATGGGCAAGATGGCAGCACTCTTACAAGAAGTGGAGTTCCCTTGCTTCCAGCCCACATACTCTATTTGCAACTAAAATACTGCATAGCCATCATGGAATAATAAGAGAAATATCACTGATTGGACATATTTTGAATAAGGAGCACTGAATAAACTTTGTAGAGACAAGTAAGAATAGGGAATGCATGGAAATGGGGAATCCCCCTTGAAGCCCTTGTTTGGCTATGATACCCAAGTAGAGGCTGCAAAGCTCCCTGCCCTTAGGAGTGTGGACTGGCATTCAAAACCAGGGTTCTCAAACCCTGAGCTGTGGAGAAAAGGAGAGCCCATGCAAAGCAGGAGAACAGTCTTCCTGTGAAGAGGGGTCCATACCTTCCCAGTGAACAATGTGATGGCTGCAACCAAGCAGGAGAGATTTGCCCTGGTTCTGAGTGCAATAAATGCTGCCTTACAATGTGTGGTTTCAGAATAGAAAAGGACAAGAGGTCTGCACTTAGCGACTTAATGGGACACTCTGCTTTCTTGTAAGACGTTCTGCAGAGTCCAAAAATCATTTGAACTTTGTGGCTCAGGCAAGGGGTAGAGAGCCCTCCTGCCACCAAAATGGAGCTGCCAATGGGGCTGATTGGGAATTTTTGACCTGCTTTGAAGATAGCCAGGATAGCATGCATAGAGCTGCCCCAGCTTTACTGAGATCAGCTGTGCAAGAGACCTGCATGGGATTGATTTTGTAAACCTTCCTGCTTGGATCCGAGGCTCAAGGGCACCAGATTCTTGTAAAGCAGGTTCTTGCCTGTTTGTTACTTTATATGTTTTTGATTACTGGACAGCACCCCTGAGCATCCAACTTCCTGACTTACATTTGGGAGACAGACCAGTGAAAGCTGTGATTTGTGCCTCCATTGTGGATTCCAGGAGTGGGCAAATACCTGAGTACCCTGTGAGATCAGCCTACCAGAACTAGGAAAGGAGGGGCAGGGCACACCTATCTCTACTGCAGGCTATGAGCACCACCCACAACAGGAAAGGAGCTGGATCAGTTCACAGGAGCTCCAGATACACCAACCCCCACTGGGCACAGTTGATTGGGGGAAGGGAGAACAGCTCATAGGAAGACATTATAAGAGTAAAACCCTCATGGTCTATTGTTTGGGAACTTGAAGAAATGCTTAAAACCACTTCTGCAGGCTGGGCAGGCAACATTGTCACTGGTGTCTATTTTGATTAATCCCACTGACCGTTGGCCAGATGAAACTGACCAGACAAGAAAGGCAACAGACTGAATTCAATCTGAACCTGTATCAGGCCATTTTTTGGGGAAATAGTATTGGAAGATAGGGTAGAAACTGAGGAGTTGGCTTTGAAGCAGAGCTTAACTTTTCTACAATGAGTGTCTGACACTGAGTAATGGGACATATAGCCCAAGCTATAGTAGCTGGCCTGCACCATAAACACTCTCTTCAGAAGTTGCTGAGTAAGACCAGGCAACCATAAGGGGGTGATGAAATAGCTGACAGTTGGAGGTGGTTCACAAAGATCCTCAGAACAACCAGCTACAAAAAGACACCAGAGCCAAACTTAGACAGCCTCTGACACTGGCTGACACACAAATGCCTCCAAGGAGACCCATAGTCAGGATAAAAAGCAGTGAGCATCAGAAACATAAGCTGCAGAGATGAAACTCACTTGGTTAGCTTTTTTTTTTTTTTTTTAGAAATAAAAGAGGAAACAAAAAAAAATTTTTTATTGCTTTTTATGTTTTTTCTTTTAGGATTTGTTTTGTCTTGCTCTCCTTGTTTTTTTGTTTTGTTTTTCTTTGTTTTTCTTCTATTATCAATGTTTTCTTGATAGTATCTGCTTTATTGCCAGGATATCATCATTATAATCATTGTTTATTGCTTTTCTCTATTGTTTCTTCATTATCTCTTATGCTTCCATTCCTACCCTTGCATTACTTTTATTTTTCTTCTTGTTCCAGTAGCATAACTTTCTTCCCCTCTACTACACCCCCTCCTTCCTTCCTTCCTTTCTTTCTTTTTCTTTCTTTCTTTCTTTCTTTCTTTCTTTCTTTCTTTCTTTCTTTCTTTCTTTCTTTCTTTCTTTCTTTCTTTCTTTCTTTCTTTCTCTCTCTCTCTCTCCCTTCCCTTTCTTTCTTTCTTCTTTCTTTCTTTCTTTCTTTCTTTCTTTCTTTCTTTCTTTCTTTCTTTCTTTCTTTCTTCTTTCTTCTTCTTTCTCTTTCTTCTTTCTTTTTAAATTTTTTTGCTCACTCTTCTTTCCTTTCAGAATCTTTTCTCTTCTCCTTTTATCTCCCAGTAGCTTCTCTATTTTTTACTTTTTTTTTTTTTTACCATTAGCAATAATACCCTTTTCTCTCTTACTTTTTTGCTTTAGTATTTGTGTTCTTGCTTTGCTCTCCTAATTCAATTGTGATTGTCAGGATAATTTGTAAATTCCGGTTTGTTTCCTGTCAGTTTGGAGGCATTTTGTTTTGCCTTCTCAGCACCCATACAATAAGTCACCACAGTATGGTTGTAGCTGTGCCTCACAGTTAACAAGCCTGACAGGAGAATCATCTCACAAATAGATCAACAGCAATCTAGACCCAATCACAACAGGAGAGTTATTAAAAGTCATTAAAGGGATATGCATAGAGCATGCATCTCAGAAGTATAAGGAAAACACACCACTGGGTCCACTGGACATACACTATAAAAGTTCACCCCACAAGACTCAGAGAAAGAAAATATATCTAAGATACAGATAGGAACACTAAGAGACAGAAATGAGTATACAAAGAACCCCCAAACTAAAGAAAAGGAAAAATTGCCTGAAAAATACCTTGACAGGATGGAGGTAAGCAAGTCATCAGAAATACAGGTCAGAGTAATGGTTATAAGGATGCTCAAGGAAATTCATGAGAACCACAAGAAACTTAATAGGAATGTCCAGGAGCTTAGTGAAAGCTACATCAGCATGAAAATATTTATAGATATCATAAATAAGAACCAGGTGGAAATGAAGAATAATATATCTGATATCAAGAATATGCTGTAAGGAATTAAAACAAGCTCCATAAAGCAGGCAATAGAATAAGTGAATGAGAAGATAATGTAGAAAAAAAACACTCAATCGTAATAGCAAAAAGGAAAAGCACTTAAAAAGCAAAAGGACTGTTTAAGGGAACTTTGGGGTAACATGAAAAGAAAAAAATTTGCATCATTGGGGTACCAGAAGGAGAAGAAAGTAAGCAAAGTATAGGGAACCTGTTTGAAAAAATAATCACAGAAAACTTACTGAACTTGGTGAAGGAAATACCCCAATAATTTGGGAATCACAGAGGGTTCCAAACTAGAGGAACCAAAAGAGATACACTCCAAGAAACATCATATTTAAAAAGGCAAATGTTAAGGACAAAGAGAGAATGTTAAGGGCTACAAGAGAGAGACAAACAGTGACCTACAAGGGAGCCCTCATAAGGCTTTTAGCAGATTTCTAAACAGAAACACTTCAGGCCAGAAAAAATTGGCATGAAGTTCTCAAGGTAGTGAAAAGCAAGAACCTGCTATCAAGACTGCTTTATCCAACAAGGCTCTAATTTAAAGTTGAAGGTGAAACAAAGAACTTCTCAGATCAAAGAAAGTAAAAGGAGTTCAATACCTCCAAACCAGCATTGTAAGAAATATTAAAAAGATAGCTTTAAGAAGAAGAATTATTGAGAGCAAGGTACATCAGCATAAAGAGAAAAAATGGTGTTAAATATGTATATATCAATAATAACCTTAAATGTAAACAAAATAAATGCTTTAATCCAAAGACATAGATATGGTAGCTGAATGGATAAGGAAACATGACCCATATATATGCTGTCTACAAGGGACCCACCTCAAAGCAAAAGGTTCACACAGGCTGAAAGGGAAGGGATTGGAAAATAAATATTCTATGCAAATGGGGGGAAAAAAAAGCTGGAGTAGTGATACTTATTTCTGACATAATAGACTTCAAAATAAAGACCATAACAGGAGACAAAGAAGGTCACTACATAATACTAAAGTGATCAATTTAACAGCATGAAATAACCTGTATAAATATATATGCACCCAATATAGAAGCACCAAAATATATAAAAAATTTCTTGGCGTACACTAAGGAGGAGATCAACAGCAATACAGTCATAGTGGGGGACTTTAAAACCCCATTGTCATCACTGAGCAGGTCATCAAGATAAAAAAGTCAACAAGGAAACAGAGACCTTAAATAACATATAATGGATTTAATTGACATTTACAGAACATTCATCCAAAAGCAGCAGAATACACATACTTTCCAAGTGAATATGAAACATTCTCAATAGTAGGTCACATATTAGAGCAAAAAAAAAAGTATCTACAAGTTAAAGAGGTTGAAATCATATCAAGCATCTTCTTACAATGGCATGGACTAGAAATCAACCAGTACAAAAAAACTAAATAATATTCAAACATATGCAGGCCAAGTCAGATGCTTTTAAACAATGAATGGGTTACCAAGAAATCAAGGAAGAAATCAAAAACTTCCTGGAAAGAAGTGAAAATGAACACTCAGCAACCCAAAATCCATGGGACACAGCAAAAGCAGTCTTGAGAGAAAAATTCATAGCATTGCGGGAATACCTCAGGAAACAGGAAACAGGAAAAAACCCTAATAAGCTATCTAAGACTATAACTAAAAGAATAAGAAAGTGGGCAGCAAGAAAATTCCTGAGGAACTGGAAAGTAGGAAATAATAAAGATCAGAGCAGAAATAAATGACACAGGGTCTAAAAAATAGTACAAATGATCAATGAATCCAAGAGGTAGTTCTGTGAAAGATAAATAAGATTGATTAACCTTTAGCCAGACTCACCAAGAAAGAAAGAGAGAGGACCAAAATAAATAAAATCAGAAATGAGAACGGTGATATAACAACTGACCCAACAGAAATACAAAGGATTATAAGAAAATACCATGAGCAACTATGCTCATGTCAATGAACTGGGTAACCTGTGTGAAATGGACAAATTCTTAGAAACATACAATCTTCTAAAATTCAATCAGGAAGGATCAGAAAACCTGAATAGGTCAATAACAACTGGTGAAATTGAAGCAGTAATAGAAAAACTCCCCGCAAACCAGAGTAAGGGATAAGATGGATTTACAGGCAAGTTTTACCAAACATTTAAAGGAGAATTAAGACCTATCCTCTTCAAACTCTTCCAAAAACTTTATGAGGAGGAAAGACTCCCAAACTGTTTTTATGAGGCCAGCATCATCCCAATTCCAAAATTAAATAAAGACAGTACAATGAAAGAAAATTACTAGTCAATATCTGATGAATTTAGATGCTAAAATCCTCAACAAAATATTAGTAAGTTGGATCCAGCAATACCATAAGAGATCATGCACCATGACTAAATGGGATTTATTGCAGGGATGCAATACTCGTATAATATTCACAAATCAACAAATGAGATACATCACATAAAGAAAATTAAGTAAAAAAATCATATGGTCATAGCAATAGATGCAGAAAAAGCATTCAACAAAATCCAGCACCCATTCTGATAAAAACTCACACTAAGGGGCAATAGAGGGGTCATACCTCAACATAATAAATGCCATATACAACAAACCTACAGCCAACATCATACTCAATGGGCAAAAACTAAAAGAATTTTCCTTAAAAACAGGAATAAGACAGAGCTGTCCACTTTCAACACTCTTATTCAACATATTACTGAAAGTCCTTGCCACAGCCATCACACAAGATGAAAAAATTAAATGTATCCAAATTGAAAAGGAGGAAGTAAAACTGTCATTATTCTGAGATGACATGATATTATACATAGAAAACCCTAAAGACTCCACCTGTGTACTACTAGATTTAATAAATGTATTCAGCAAGGTGGCAGGATATAAAATAACATATGAAAATAGATGGTATTTTTATACACCAATAATGAACTCTCAGAAAGAGAAACTAAAAACACAATCCCACTTACCACTGCAACTAGAGAAATAAGATACCTAGGAATAAACCTAACAAATGAAGTAAAAGATCTGTACTTTGAAAACTTCAAGACACTGAAAGAAGAAATAGAGGAAGATATAAACAAGTGGCCAAATATACCATGTTCATGGATTGGAAGAACTGACATCATTAAAATGTCCATACTTCCCAAAGCAATCTATAGATTTAATGCAATTCTTATTAAAATACCAACAGCATATTTCACAGAACTAGAACACATATTCCAAAAATTTACATGGAACCAAAAAAGACCATGAATAGCCACTGCAATCTTGAGAAAGAAGAACAGAGTTGAAGGGATCACTTTACTGGCTATCAAAATATAGTACACAGCCATTGTAATAAAAAATATCCTGGTATTAGTACAAGAACAGACATGTAGATAAATGGAACAGAACAAGGACCCCAGAAATCAACCCATACCATTATGGTCAATTAATATTTGACAAAGGAGGCAAAACATACCATGGAGTAAAAACAGTCTCTTCAATAAGTAGTTCTGGGAAAATTGGACGGGTACATGCAAAAAAAAAAAAGGAAGAAAAAGAAAAGAAAGAAAGAAAAAAAGAAACTAGACCAACCTACTCCATACACAAGGATAAATTCAAAATGAATAAAATACTTAAATGTAGGTCCCAAAACCATAAAATTCCTGGAAGAAAACAGGCAGTAAAGTCACAGACATCTTATGTAGTAGAATTTTCACTGCTACATTTCCTAGTGCAAAAGAAAGAAAACAAAAAATGAACAAGTGGACTATATTAAACTAAAGAGCTTCTGCACAGCAAAAGACATCATCCTTAAAATATAAAGGAAGCCCACAGTGTGGGAGAACTTATTTGCCAACAATACAGCTAATAAGGGTTAACTTCCCAAATACAACTCAATAAGAGGAAAACAAACAATCTAATTTAAAGATGGACAAAAGACCTGAATAGACACTTCTCTAAAGTGGACATACTGTTGGCCAAGAGACATATGAAAAAATGCTCAACATTTCTAATCATTAGAAAGATGCAAATTAAAACCACAATGAGGTATGACTTGTCACATGTCAGAATGGCTACCATCAGGATGTTGAAAAGGGGATTGCCGGTACACTACTGGGGATAATGCGGTCTGGTGCAGCCACTATTGAAAACAATATGGAGGTTCCTCAAAAATTAAAAATGCAACTGCCTTTTGACTCAGTGATCCCACTTCTAGGAATATATTCTAAGAACCCTTAAACAATCAGAAAGAACTTATGCACCCCTATGTTCATAGCACTAATATTTACAATTACTAAGATCTCGAAACAGCCAAAGTGCCCTTCAGTAGGTGAATGTATAAAATAGTTGTGGAACATTTATACTGTGGAATAGTATGCAGTTGTAAAAAAAATAAATAAATTTCTTTCCCTTTGCAACAGCATGGATGGCCTTGGAGTATATTATGCTAAGTGAAATAAGCCAGGCAGAGAAAGAAAAATATCACATGATCTCACTTATGGGTAGGAATATAAGGAACAAAATAAAGTGATGAACAAAATAGATCCCATGACATAGTAGCATGGAACACAGTGATGAATCTCAGAGTGAATTTGGGGGTGGATGGGTGGGGGGAAGATATTAACCAAGAATTTATGTGCTTATATGCGTATCCCACCTATGCAGACAATTGTATGGTAGAGGCCTGGGGAGGGGGCTTGGGTGTTGGGTAGTAGAGTTTAGGGGCTAAAGGGGGACATCTGTAACACTTTTAACCATAAGATAAATAAAAAAAGTATTTGAAAGTTTGTTAGAATTCACTGATGAAGGCATATGGTCCTGGGCTTTTATTTTTTGGAGTGTTTTGATGTTTGTTTCAATGTCCTCTCTGCTGATCATTCTATTTAGATTTTCTAATTCTTCATGATTTAGTCTAGGAATGCTATATATTTCTAGGAACTTAATTATTTCTTTTAGGTTATTGAATTTGGTGGCATATAATCTTTCATAATAATTTGGTATGATTTTTTGTATATCTTTGATGTCTGTGTGACTTCTTTCTCATTTCTGATTTTGTTTATATGGGTCTTTTCCCTTTTTTCCTTAATGAGTCTAGTCAGGAGGTTGTCAATTTTATTAATCTTTTTAAAGAACCAGCTCTTTGTTTTATTAATATTTTGTTTAGTCTTTTTTTTCTCTTTATATTTGATTCTGCTATACTTTATATGATTTCATTTCTTCTGCTGACTTTGGGTTGTTTTTCTTCTTTTTCTAGTTATTTAAGATGTGATGATAGGTTGTTTAGTTGGGATTTATCTTGCTTTTTGAGATAGGCCTATAATAGTATAAATTTCTATCTTATTACTGCTTTTGCTGCATCCCTGAAGTTTTGATATGTTGTCTTGACATTCTCATTTGTCTCTATCTCTTTTAATATCTTTTATTTCTTCTTTGACCGAGTGATTTTTAAGTAGTATTTTGTTTCATTTCCACATATTTGTGTTTTTCTTTACTTCTTTTTTGAAGTTGATTTCTAATTTCAAGGCACCATAATCAGTGAATATGCTTGGTATAATTTCAATGATCTTGAATTTGTTAATACTAGTTTTGTGACCCTACATCTGGATTATCCTTGAGAATGTTCCATGTGCACTAGAGGCGAATGTATAATCTGATATTCTGGGATGAAATGTTCTATAAATGGCAATTATGTTCATTTTGTCTAGTGTTCCATTTAAGGCTGATATTTATTGACTTTCTGTTTGGTTGACCTATCTAGAGCTTTCAATGGAGTATTAAGGTCCCTAACTATGATTGAGTTTTAATCTGTTTGTTTCCTTTTGTTCTCTGAGTAGCTGCTTTATGTAATTTGGTGCTCCCTGGTTGGGTGCATATATATTCAGAAGTGTTATGCTTTCTTGATGTAGTGTCCCATTTATTATTATAAAGTGTCCATCTTTGTCTCTTGTTGTTATTGTTATCTTGAAATCTACTCTCACCACTATTTGCTTCAATAGACTCTCCATTCCTTTCTCCTTGTCTTCCTCTTCCAGAATGTCTATTATTCTAATATTGCTTTTTCTGATGGAGTCAGATAGTTCTTGTAGAGCTCCTTAATTTTTCTTTTTGCTAAGGTCTATTATTCTCTCTGTCTCATTTCTAGATTCCTATCTTTGATATTACTAATTCTTTCCTCCATGTGTTTGGTTTTGTTTTCTGTGCTCAGGAATTCACTCTTAATCTCCTTAATTGCATGCTTCATTTCCAGGATTTCAGTTTGGTTCTTTTTTTATAATTTCAATCTCTTTGGTAAAGTACTCATTTTGTTTATTGATTTGTTTTCTGAGTGCACTGAGTTGCCTGTGTGTATTTTCTCTCATTTCATTGAGTATTTTCACAGTTGCATTCTTGAAATCTCTGTTATTTACATCACATATTTCCATGTGTTTCCACCTTGCTTCCTGGGGATTTTTCATTGTCTTTCTGATCACCCTCATTACTGTGGTTATTCATGGTATTTGCTTTTCTCACTTGTGAAGGCATATATCTCTCTCAATATTAACTGCCTTTTATAACAGCTCTCTCTGAAGAGGTCTTTCTACTATTTTCCAGTAAATGGCTCTGGATTGCAAGATTTTTTGCCTGTGTGATCTCCCAGACTTGACCCCTATGGCTTTTGTAAAACAGTACAGCAGTGCTGCTTGGAAGTGGAGTTTGTTTTGCCCTCACCATAATGGCAACCCTTAACCTATGTGGGGTCTCACCCAGGTGGGGAACACTCACAGAGGGAAACAGTGGTTCTACTACAGTATCTCTTGGTTTACAGATAATATGCTCCTTGACCCAACACCAAGGGCAAAGGGAAGCAAGTTTTGGGAGTCCAAGTGGTGGCAGGCCTTGTGGTTTCATTTTTTTTTTTTTGTCAGAAAATCCCCCTCCCCAAAGTGGAGGGCTATGCAACAGGACCTCATGCTCTGTCAGGTATCTGTCTTATATGTTTCAATGTGAGGGTCTTTGAGGCATGCTTCCATATTGAGTAGGGATTTCTTTGTTGAATTATAGTTGGTTAACTTGTTGAAATTTCAGGGGGAGAGGCCAAGGAGTTCTCTCACACCACCTTTCCTGTGCTGTCACTCCAAACTTTACATCTCTTTTTATCTTTGCTCTTTTCATAGAATTTTATTCTCCCTTCTCCAGGGGTAATATGTTGCTGTTTTACTGAGAACACCAATAAGTATTTTTTTGAAATGTTTTTTTTTTCTGTCAAAAGTAATTTTCAGAAGTGGGCTGTACCTCCAAAACTTTCAGCTAATACTCTCTTTGTGGTTCCATGTGTATTTGCCTTATGCCATGCTCTTGTGTGATTGTTTTCTCTTTCATCATGCTTTAATAATGTGAGATTCGCCCTGCTGGGCGTGGCTCAGCGGTTGAGCATCGACCTAGGATCCAGGTGATCGGGGTTCGATTCCCGGTCAGGGCACATGCACGGGTTGTGGGCTTGATCAATGACTCTCTCATCATTGATGTTTCTATATATCTCTCTCCCTCTCCTTTCCTCTCTCTGAAATCAATAAAGATATATTTTAAAAAAATAATAATAATGTGAGATTCACTCAGATTATTGGACTGAAGAGTTTCTGTTGAGAAATCAGCTGTCAGCCATATGGGGTTTCCCTTGTAGGTCACTGCTTGTCTCTTTCTTGCATCCCTTAATATTTCCTTTGTCCTTGACATTTGCCATTTTAATTATGATGTGCCTTGGAATGGCTCTCTTTGAGTCCTTGTTTGGAACCCTCTGTGTTTCCTGAACTTGTGTGGCTTTCTCCCTCACCAGCTTAGGGAAGTTTTCGGTGATTATTTCCTCCCTTGCTCTCTTTTCTCCCCCTCTGGCACTCCTATAATGTGGATGTTGTTTTGCTTTATGTTATCCCAAGGCTCCCTTAGACTGTCCTCATGCTTTTTTAAGTGTTTTTCTTTTTGCTACTCTGATTGATTGTTTTCTACCTTGTTTTCTAAGTCACTTATTCTACCCTCTGCTTCATTGAGCCCGCTTTTAAATCCTTTCAGTGCATTCTTCATATCAGATACAGCATTCTTTATCTCTGTCTGATTTATTTATGTTATGTGTCTCTTTTTTCATGCTTTCACTAAGGACCTCAATGTTATCATCTAGTGTCTTCTTAAATTCCTTGAACATCTTCATCATCAATACTCTGAACTCTGTTTCTGATAGCTTTCTTAACTCTATCGCATCAAAGTCTTTTTCTGTCGATTTTTCCTTTTCTTTAAGTTGGAGGTTGTTTCTTTTTCTCCTCATTTTGGCAGGTCTTAGTGTTTGTATCTATGTATTAGGTATATTTGCATCTCCCAGTCTTGTGGGCAGGGATTTTGTATTATGAGACCAGCGGAGCCCAGAGGTGTGTTTTCCTTATACTTCTGAGCTCTTTGCTCTAGGCGTGTCCCTCTTGTGGGATTCCTTTTGTGGCTTCTTTGGGTTCTCCTGTTGTGGTTGGGTCTAGATTATTGTTAACCAGTCCTTGGGAGCACTCTGCTGTCAGGTTAGCTAACTGTGTGTCTCAGCCCTGACCTAGTATTATAATCTGTTGTACAGGTGCTGGCAAGGCAGGACAATACAGAACTTAACTTCCAGGCGACAAGGGATATCTTACACAATATCTTGACAGTCACAATAAAAACAACCCAAGTGAAAATAGAAATGGGGGAGTGAAGGGAGAACACAAATTCTAGAGAAAAAAAATATCTTAAAAAAAAAGAGAAGGAAAAATAAAGCTTCAAGAGAGAAGTATATTGTTGTTAATAGTGACCAAATTTTAGAAAATAATAATAATAAACTAAAATGTAAAAAATAGAGAAGCTACTGGGAGAAAATAGAGGCAGAAAAAATATTCTGATAGATTGTCCAGCATAAAACTAAGAGAGATAATAGGAATAGGATAACAGTTGACAATGAAAAACTTAAAATACATTAAATAGAATAAGAGAAACTAACAATTGAACAAAAAGACAGGAATACAGAAGGGAGGAAAACAAAAGAAAGAAAAGATGAAGAAAAATAAAAATTTATGCCAATGGATTGAGAGGAGAGAGAGAGAGATAAAGCTCAGGTAGGGAGGGAGTTCAATGAGTGATTTGGGGGACACTATAGAGAAAAGGAGTAAACTTGTTGGTTATCATGATAAAGTCCCAGCTATTAAGCAGGAATATCAAGAAAGCCTCTATAGTAGAAGCAAGGATAAAACAAAATAAAGCAAAGAAACAAAACAAAACAGAGAAACAAAACAAAAAAAATTTTAAGCAAAAGAAAATTTATATAAAAATAAAATAAAATTAGAAAAAATAATTAAAAAAAATTTTAAAGTTTTTAAAAGAAATTATCAGATTTAAAAAGAAGAAAAAACAATTTTTTTCCCTTTTCTCTTCTTTCTACGGGATAAAGAAAAAACAAACAAACAGAACAAAAAAGAGAAAACAGAAAACAAAACAAAAAGAGACAATCAGGTGCGTTTCTTTTGCTAGGTTATGTTGTCTGTGGCTCACTGTTTTGCATGCTGATTTCTGTTCTCTTGGAAGGTACTTGTGTATCACCCAATGTGAGGAGCCATCTAGGTTTGGCTCTGTTGTATTTAAGTAGATGGCTGATCTGAGGCTCTCTGTGGACCACCTCCTTTTGTCAACCATTTTGCAAATTTGTAGTTGCCTGGTCTTACTCTAGAGTATTTTGTAGAGTCTTTAATGTTCAGGGTGGCTAGTGTACGTCAGGGTATCAATACCCTTATTTAGAGGTTTCGCTGTCAGGCACTCACTGTGAGGGAGTTAATCTTTGCTCCACAGCCAGTTCCTCAGTCTCTACACTGTCCTCTGATTCTAGTTCCCCATGCACTGGACTGCTGCAATTTCAGATTGATTTCAGCCTGTTGCCTTTCCTGTATGGGCTTTTTCAGCAGCCTGGGCTCAGTGTGTTCGATTAAAGAACATTCCAGTGAGCCTTTTGCCTACCCAGCCCCCAGTAGAGTTTTTCAACTTTTCCTCCCGTACCCAAAGAACAGTCCTTGATAGTCTTAATCTTGTAATGCCCTCCTATGTGTTGTTTTCCCTTCCCCCTCAGGACTGTGCCCTGCAGGGTTTTCTGGGGACTCAGTGAGCTGGACCAGCCCATTTCTTGTTGGGGGTGGTGCTCCTGGGGTGCAGGAGAAGCAGGTGTGCTCTGCCCCTACCTTCTCAGGTCTGGTTCACTGGTTGCAACAGGCCCACCCTTCAAACACTACTGCCCAGACCCCAATCCCAGTTTTTGCTGGTCTGTCCACCCAGTGCACGCTGGGAAGGTGTGAGCCACTTCCATGATCAGAAACTCAAAAACATACAAAGCAACACAGAGGCAGAGAGTTCTCCTTGCGAGGTCTCTCCGCCTGCTCACCAAGGCACCCAGTGGGAGAGGACCCAAAGTCAGCTCCAGGCAGCTCCCTACATGGCTGATCTCAGCAAAGCTGGGGCAGCTCCATGTGCCATCACAGTGCTCCTCAGGGCTGGTCACAAATCTCAGCCTCTCCTCACCGGGAGCTCAGGGTGAGAGGGCTCTCCTCCTGTTTCTTGCAATAGGCAGATTCAATGCTTTCTGGGGCTCAACCCAATGCCTTACAGGGAGGTAGAGGGTCCCTGTGTGCAGCTGCTCAGTCCTGACCTCTGGTCCCTTACTACTCAGGTGCCATACACTTTGGGACAGCCTTTCCTATGGTCGGCACCCTGAGCATGAGATGCAGGTGTATCCGCCATTAGAAGTTTTGTTTTGCTAGGAAAGTGCAGTCCCCTCCTTGCGGGCTCACTGCTTCCCTGGGTCCCTCCACCCTCTGTGAGGGGCACTCCTTCCCCTCTCCTCTGCTCAGGGTGTGAGATCCCCGCTTTTGGATGCCTGTCAGCACTCCCGAAGGGATGGAGCTTTGCAACCTCCAAGCCTTGTGGCTCAGAGCCCAGCACAGGCTTCAGGGGGAACTCCCCCTTTCTACAGCCCTCCTGTCTTACCAGACTCTATGATGTTTCTTCAGTTGTCTCTACTCACACTATGTCCACTCAGATATGTTTCTCTGGTTTTTCCAAGCTGGCTACGTAGTATTTTAGGAGTAAATTGAGTCCATGGCTGGGAGTGTGGGCGCTCTGCTGCTTCTCACAGTGCCACCATCTTCCCTTTGCCCAGCTTGTAAACATTTTGACTCATCTTTTTTCAATGTTCTTTACCAAAATCCTAATAGGTTAGACAGAGCTAATAATCACGCTTCATTCACTCACTTATACAGTTAAGTTATTCTCATTGAGGAAACTGGAACTCTGAACAGTTCATAATGTGGAAAAAGCAAATGGCCAGTGAATAACAAAGCTGGACCTGATTGTAGGTCTCTCTATTTAGTGATATTTCTCATATAAATGGGGTCTAGATGGCTGCATTCTGTGTAGTGAGAGGTAAATATATTATTTAACCATCTGATTGAATTTTATGATTTAGATAAACTTATCTATAGGGAGTAAATTAAGGCACATGCAAGCTCAGAGTTTATTTGTAAAATGAGAGTCAAGACATTCAGCCCACTAGGCTTTAAATGGGATATGATCATTGAACAGGATATGATCATTGTACAGTACTTGTCTCTTACCTACAACATTTTGAAATCTTTGCTTTTTAGCAATGAAAATTCCAAGTAGGCAGAAATATCCCTTCCCGATCATCTTGAAGGCAATGGAAGTCTGTGTTCTAGTATGTTGGGTGAGTGGCTCCTTCCTAATGTACAAAAACCCAAAGGGCTTCACGACTTTTTCATCTATTCTCTACAACATGGATCTTCTGAATCTGCATCCCCTGTTGTGTTTCCCCAGACATATATCTTTTTTTTGAAGTCTTTAGGTTTCCAAGTATTGTGAACTTTCCTTCTGGAAAATTATTTTCCTTTAAAGAAATATCTTCCCATGTCCTTGCCCAAATATGACTATGTCAGAACTTAAGAATAAACAAATTTCTATAATATTTCCTATCTTGCAATGAAAGAAGTCAAGGACTCTGGGTTAAAAGAAAAAGAAGAATAAAAAATTACTTTGGTTCATAGAATGATAGAGGTGAAAGAAACTTTTGTAATGGATCATTTAGAAGAGAAGATCTTCTTGGCCACACCTGGGGAACCTAAAAATTGCATCCCTTCAGAGAGTAATTTAACCGGTCCCTGTCTATACCAGGAAGGTGGGCAGAATTGGACTAGGAAGAGATGGACCCTGACTGGGAACACATTTGTCTGATTCACCTACATTGAGCAAGGTGGCATCCTAGCATCAAGTACAGTGTGCTTGTTATGCATTGCCAGAAAACTGATAATATTGGACAAGGATATTTCTGGGAGTAGAGAAAAGATCAGGAACTAACTTTGTGTTAAAAAAAACAAATAAACAGATACTGAGCTGCTACCCTCTTCTTCCTTATGTTGAACACTGTCAGTAAAAGAAATCTGAAAAAATAATGGGCTCTGAATTGACAAAAAATATGGGGCTTGAAATAATAATTTGTCTCATGATTTGCTTGAAAAATGTATGTTTAAATTGAACAATAACATATTTTTTCTAATATAACAGTTATCAGCCTATTTCCCCTCTAAGTCAAATGACACTGTAAGATTAAGTATTATGATGTTCTCCACTAAGGTACAGAGCCATTAAGGAACTAGTCTGTGGTCATCCTATAAGCAACAGAGCAACATTCAACCCAGACTTCAGTGCTTAAGCACTGTGCTATTTTGCCTTTCAACTACATAAATTATCTCCATTACAGAATACTTGTTAGTTTAAAAACATCTCTTTTTGCTCCCTAGCTTTCCAGAAAGATCCAATTTTCAAAGCTCTTATGGCAAAACAGTTATTTTAACTGATCAAAGAAACTATTTTTTCTGAAAATAATTTGTTTTTCAATTAGCTAGTGAAGGTGAGAAATGATTTAGTCTAATTTCACCAGAATCACACTAAATGAAAGCCAGCAAGCACTGGTGACTGGGATAAGGTGTTGACACATCTATGTGCTCTCCTGCTAGAGGACTGAGAAGAAGCTTATTCCAACCACCAAGTAAATATAGTTGACTCTTGAATGATATGGGTGTGAACTGCATGGGTCCACTTATATGTACATATTTTTCAATAAATATTGTGAATTTATTTTCTCTTATGATTTTCTTAATGACATTTCCCCTTCTAGATTAATTTATTATAACAATACAGCATGTATTACACATTTCATACTAATTATCTGTCAATAGACTATGCTATCAATAAGATTTCTGATCAACAGTAGGTTATTAGCAGTTAATTTTAGGGGGAGTCAAAAGTTATACATGGATTTTCACCTGCACGGAGGGTTGGCCTCTCTAACCCAGCATTGTTCAAGGGTGAACTGTACCCCGATAGCAACTCAGCTACATTATCTTTTAACAAACACGGTAGTTAGATTAATCAATGTGGGGAAGAATGATGATCACACCCTAAAATTTAACATTAAAAATACTGCAAAACATTATGTTAACTGAAAGAAGCCAAACACAAAGAAGCCAGATATTACATAGTGCCACTTATGTAAAATATCCAGAATAGGTAAACCAGAGAGGAAGAAGACAGATTAATGGTTGTCAGGGATGAGGGGAGAAATGGGAAGTGATTACTTCATAAGTGAAGGGTTTCTTTTCGGAGTGAATGAAATGTTTTGGAGCGAGGCAGTGTTGCTGGCTGTACAACACTATGATTATACTAAATGTCATTGAATTGTACAATTTAAAATAGGTAAAATAGTAAATTTTATGTCGTGAATTTTACTTCAATAGAAAAAAATTAAAAATATTGCAAGTAAAGAAAGGCAATATCTCTCTGAAAATTCATGGGAAAAACATGCCTTTGAAAATGATTTATTAAAGAACTAAAAAAAAAAGAAAGAAGCATTCTCAATAATTTCAGCTGAATGGGAGAAGTTATGACCTCTCTGAAGCAGGTGAAGAAGTATCTAGTAAGAGGATTTGCTGAAGTTAAAGCAACATAATACTGTGAAAGAAAGTTATATGTAAGATGAAAAGTTTGAAATAGGATTAAAATTAAAATAGAATTTAAATCCAGTTGAAGGTGCTCAAAAACTCAATTGACAGAGTGGAAAAGTGAATTATTGATGCAAAAATAAAAACACTTTATATGCTCTCTTAGAATGTAAAAAGAAAACAAATATAAAGAAAAAAATGAGAGGGTATATAATAAATCTGGCAGACAAAGAAGAATAGAGCTCAGAACAATGATTAAAAACATAATTGAGTATTTTTTTTGCGCTAAAATGAATGTCTAAAAATAGTGATAGAATATATAATATTTCATGTAACATTATTGAAAAGAGACCATTTTTATATACCTTCTGACTTTATTTTAAAGAAAATAAAATGAAAGCATTATATAATGTAACCAAACTAGACAAAATGCTCACCTGCAAAGAAATTGAGCTACCTCTCTGGTTTACCTACTCTGGATATTTTACGTAAATGGTCACCTGCAAAGAAATAACAATTGAACTAGATACAGATAATTAAAAGATGTTGGAACAAAGTCTATGGAATTTTAAGAAAAACTATTGTAAACAAGCATATTTTCTCAGCCAATTTATCATATATGTGAAGGCAACAGAGAGATATTCTGAGAAAACAACTTGAGAGTTTCTTACAAAAACTAAACATGCAATAACCATATCACATAATAATTGCATTCCTGGAAATTATCCCAGAAAAATGAAGATTTATGTTCACACAAAAACTATGTAAGAATGTTCATAGAAATTTGATTAGTAATAGTCCCAAACTGGAACTAGCCAGATGCCTTTCAAAAGATGAATGATTCAACTGTGGTACATGTATCACATAGAATACTACTCCTAAATAAAAAGAAAACAAAAAAACACACAAAACACCTGCTGATGCATATAATAACTTGGATGACTCTAGAGAATTAAGCTGAGTGAAGAAAACTATCTCCAAAGTAACATACTATATAATTTCACTTATATAGTGTCCTTGAAATGAAAAAAAAAAAAAAAGAAGAGAACAGATGCATGGTTGCCAGGGGTTAGGGACTTGCATAGGAGTGGGAGGGTAAGAGAGGGAGGTGGGTGTGTTTATAACGGGCAGCATGAGGTATCCTTGTGGTAATGGAACTGTTCTGTGTCTTGACTGTTATAGTAAAATTTACACATGCAATAAAATTATATAGAGATAAACACATATATAAACACAAATGAGTGAATACGAATAAAACTGGGGGAATCTGAATAAGATCTGTAGATTGTATCAATGGCAATATTCTGGTTGTGATATGTACTGGTTTTGCAAGACATTTAGGGTTTTGAAACCATATGTGGGATATCTCTGTATTATTTCTTACAACTGCATGTGAATCTACTGTTATTTCAACTAAAATTTCAATGAAAAATTAGTTGAAATGTGTTCTCTTTACTGAAGTTTAATTGAGTTAAGATCTCAAGGATGGCAGTTTAATAGAAAGAATAAGTATTTTCACAGAATCTAATTCTAATGTCAAAAATAATTTCTGGAAAAAAATCTGAAAAACGAAAAAAACAATAACCACCTGGTTTGAAAGGCCCATTTTATATTAGCAAAGAATGAGAGGTGAAGGAAATTAAACTAGAATGAAAAAGCTCTATTTTTCTAGCAATGAAGTGCCAAAAATAACTTTTGATTTTTTTAATCACAATTATTAATTGAGATATAATTGACATATAACATTATATTAGTTTTTTTAAAAATTATATATATATTTTAAAATATGTCTTTATTGATTTCAGAGAGAAGAAGGGAGAGGGAGAGATAGAAACATAAATGATAAGAGTCATTGATCGGCACCCTTCTGCATGCCCCCTACTGGGAATCAAGCCCGTATGTGCCCTGACCAGGAATCAAACCACGATCTCCTGGATCAAGTTCAATGCTCAACTGCTGAGCTATGCGGGCCAGGCTTATATTAGTTTTAAGTGTGAAAAAACTTACAGGTAACACAGAATAGAATAAAACAGGATGTATACCTTTCAAGAGTATAGATAAACATACAGCAAAACAAAGAAAAGGGGAAAAAGCAAGTAATCATAAGAAATAGAAACTATAAAAGATAAGTGAAGACAATCATTGGCTGTGACAATAAATTTTCCAAGTAATATTAAAAGAATTGTAAGATTAGGTTAAAGACAAAGTTGAACTATATACTGCTTCTAAAAGACATACTTGAAATGTAATAACACAGAATGTTTAAAATAAAAGATTAAATAAATATTCAACAAATATATGAAAAAATGCTCAACATCACTAATCATCAGATATTGCAAATTAAAACCACAATGAGGTATCACTTCACACCTGACAGAATGGCTACCATCAGCAAATCAACAAGCAACAAGTGCTGGTGAAGGTGTAGAGAAAGGGGAACCCTAGTATATTGCTGCAGACTGGTGGGGCCACTATGGAAAGCAGTATGAAGTTTCCTCAAAAATAAAAATAAAAAAAAATGGAACTGCCATTTGACCCAGTGATCCCACTTCTAGGAAAATATCCTAAGAAACCCAAAACACCAATCACAAAGAACTTATGCACCCTATGTTCATGGCAGCTCAATTTACAATAGCTAAGATCTGGAAACAGCCCAAGTGCCTATCAGTAGATGAGTGGATTAAAAAGCCACGGTACATTTACACCAAGGAACACTATGCAGCTGTAAAAAAGAAGGATCTCTTATCCTTTGGGGCAATATGGAGGGCACTAGAGAGTATTATGCTAAGTGAAATAAGCCATTCAGAGAAAGACATGATCTCACTCTTATGTGGAATGTAATATACAAAATAAACTGATGAACAAAATAGCTCCAGAGTCGTAGAAGCACAGACAGACTGAGGAAATTCAGAGGGAAGGTAGGGGTGGGAGAATGGGTGGGGAGAGATTAATCAAAGAACTTATATGTTTATAAGCATAACCCATGGACACAGACATTGGTATGGGGAAGGCCTGGGAGTGGGGTGGATGTGGCATGGAGGGGATCAATGGTGAAAAAAGGGGACATCTGTAATACTTTCAACAATAAAGGTAAATGAAAAAATAAATAAATAAAAGATAAACCTGAAATGTAATAACACAGAAAGTTTAAAATAAAAGATTAAATAAATATTTATTCAACAAATATAACCCAAATGAAAACATGAGGTGGCATCACCAATTTAAGAAAAACAAGTCACTTCTAATATTTGCAGAACTGGCAACAAGACTACAAATAGAGGCCAGCATACCATGTGTCTCAATATTCAAAAGCTAAAAGTCAAGCCAGGAAACTGTTAAATAAAACATGTCCTCTTTTCCTACCTTGACACATAAACCTTCAAAACAATCTGGAAGGGTCAAAAATAGAGTTCTCTGACTCCTCCCAGTTCCATGATGAAAAGTAGCAGCAGAGCTGTGGCACTGGCTCTGGGCCTGGCCTGCCCCAATTGCTTCCCATAAGGGTCTGGCACTGTGGGGCCACCCAGTTTGTCTCCTTAACAAATCAACACCCACCCACCCATTAGGCTTAGGGATGTGCACCTTCCAGGGAAGATAACCTCAGAAAGAGGCTGCCCAGGTTGTAATTTGCTTCTTTCACTTAATAGTATGCCAGACAGTTTTCTGTAAAGCTCCACGTTCTTTTACAAGTGTTTTCATATTGCTACCTAAACTCAGGTTGTCCAAGTCCCTGCAAAGCAGACTGTGAGAAATGGGTTTAGGATCCCCACTTGGAGTACAGACAGTGCAAGTTTGTTTTTAGCTGCTTTATACATTGGGCTTGTGCTTCAGATTTTGTTTAAAGTCAGGAAGGGTTCATAGCTTTTTTTTTAAGAAGTTTTCAAATTTAATTCTAAAGACAACCAGTTCTCTATTAGGTATTTAAATTGCTCCAAATTTTTCTTAATGATAAACTCCTTCCTCATCTTATCTATCTGGATAATTCATATTCTTCCATTAAAAGTCTTTTAGATGTTGTCTCCTACCTCCATGGGAAATTTGTTTTTAACTTTCTCTCAGCCCAGCCTGAATTTTCTTTCCAGGTGTTCTGACAGAAGCATGTGTATAACCCTAGTAGTATACTGCCTTCTGTTGCAATACAAATCTCTGCAAAATCTGTTGCCGAGTGAATTTGTGAGTTCATTTAGGAAAAGTAACCCTGTTTCTTACCTCTGCATTTCCAGAGAGGAGGGCTCACTACAGTGTGTTGGATGAGTAGATCCTCTCTGCAACTTCTTGTTCAAAGCCCATGTTGCTAAATAAACAGGCATAAGGATCACTGGGAGAGTTCGTTCAAGTAGAGATCCTGGGCTATCTCCGCATAGAGCCTAGTAAGCACCTCAAAGTTGCTGATGCTGCTGTCAGAGAACACACTTCCCAGAGGCATTGCAGTGACATCCTTCCTGAGAGGATTTTCTTGACAGAAAAATGTGGGTCTACTTGGATATTCTGTTTTACCCTATAAAATCAATGAGCAGAAACTTTGGCTTTTACAACATTTGTGTGTGTGTGAGTTTGCTTAATATGAGTTATTTTCCCTCAGTTTAGTACCCTGTGGAAAACTGACAAAGTCCACTTTGCATTCCTCACTTACTGAAGTCCAGCTCTTGGAATATGTGGATATCATTATGGTGGTGGTGGCTCTTGCGAGGCTCTCTGAGCAGCTGGACAGACAGACACCTTCCTCCCAGTCCTCTCTATCTTTTGTCTCATCACTGCTGCAACAAATTAAATATCTTTTTCTTTGTAGTCACTTCCAAAACAGATTACAGATTTATGCCCTTTAGCATGTGCGTTTAGAAGCAGAAGCCTATCCTTTAATAAATGCCACTAGGCAGGCTAGTTGAAAAATACAGAAGCATATCATAGCTATTCTAGATAAGCAAAAAAACTTGGAAATGCAAAGATCTCTTGGATGGAGGGGGCACTGGTAAGAGTTCTGTGCTTCCTGGAGGGTAAGTCACAGTCAACATGCAAGGTAAGGGTGATGTAAGAGGAGAAAATAATTCTGAGGAAGAGGCTAATTATCCCCAGAGCTGGCTTGTAATGAAGGGCTGATTATAGCTGGGAAATTACCTTCTTTTTATTCTCATGCATTTAATGGTTCTACAGAGAAAGAGTCTTGGGTACCCTGGCTCCTGTCCAGGACAACACTACTAATAATAATAGGTACTCAGTTCTCACCTGGTTGAGTTTGTATGGTGGGAGGTTAGTTTGCTAATGCCCCTTTATTTGCATTTAGTACTTTTTATTCATGATACTTCACAACATTTCATCTTCAGTTGTTTAGTCTGTGTGTGTGTGTGTGTGTGTGTGTTGGGAGGGGGTGGATGGTAGCAGTAGCAAATGTTACTCTACCATTTTATAACTGGAGCAAAAGGAACATCAGAGGCAGTGTGCTTTGCTAAAGTCCACACCAATGGCTGTCAGTAGCTGCTCTTCTTGGCAGCCTACAGAAGTTTAGACGTCCAGAGGTGGGCAACGCTTTTAGATTCTTGTGATTGGTAATGATTCCTTTAACTACAGTATGAGTACATGGTTTACATTTTCTCACAGAATTAAAAAGACTGCAGACAACAAATACACACTGGCGTCTAATGCTAAGAATGATTACATTCTTCCCAAATGGCTTGGATCAAAGTTATTCTTAAAATTATCATGTATGTTTCTATAAGTTCTAGGAAATTTAGCCAACCTAAAATAAAAGGAAACATTTCAAATTTTCTACTACAATAAGGAAAAACTCTGTAATACTGAATTGTTTCAGCAAATACCTAGGCAGATCTGACTAGCCCCCACTCCCCAGTCCTCTTGATTATCCTTTTTGGATATTTATTACCTCTCATGGAATCACTTTCCCTTAGGTGCTGCTGGACAGGGTGGCAAGGAGGAGCAAATCAGATCCCCCCCCCCCCATTGATTTGTTGGAGTCTCTGGGAGATGGGGCAAAGGTTAAGCAGGAATCCTCAGGAGATGTCATTCAGAGCCAGCTCTGCTCCACATCTCCATACAGCATTGCCTATTCTATAAAAAGGGCTAATATTAATTTCTAGAGCTGGGAGGGGGGGTTAGTGAGAAGTTTCTCAGTAATAATTTAAAGGAGGGTGTGAGGAGTTCTTCATTCCAATAGATCTCTTAGACCATGGCTGCAGACTCCAACTCAGGATGGCATCCACACCTACCTCTTAAAGATAATCAGACTTTAGGTGACTAGAAATAGTCTCCTCATCCATTCCCTCAACTGCAACACAGCCAGGAGCTTAAGCTCTAGCACACCATTTAAGTGGCCCACCAAATTCTTCTAATCACATAGTTTTCTCTATGAGAACTCTCCAAAATAAGTGTTTTCCCTGCTTTGATTTCCAGTGTTTTTCTCTCCGTTTTGGACTGAAACCTCTTGCCCTGCTCCTTTGTTTGGCTCTGTTAACAGTAATGCTAATTAAAAGCCTTTGCAATGACCAGCCCAGTAAATTCACCCACATATTTTAGATGAGTACTCAACTGTAAATAGTGGCCAAAATACAAAACATACCACTTTAGCCTGAGATTCAAATGTCCTCTCCTCTAATTGCAAACAATTAGCTCTATCTTGTTCTATCTTGTAAACACAAACATTCATTTTTTCTTTAGTTTCTCTTGCCCTAGGAGATGTATTGGTGAAAATTCCAGTATGTGAGATGTCAGTGACTTTACTGCCTATGTTTTCTTCCAGGATTTTTATGGTTTTGTGACTTACATTTAAGCTTTTATCCATTTTGAATTTATTCTTGTGTATGGAGTAAGTTGGTGATCTAGTTTCATTTTTTTGCATGTATCTGTCCAATTTTCCCAACACCATTTATTGAAGAGACTGTCTTTACTCCATTGTATGCTCTTGCCGCCTTTGTCAAATATTAACTGACCATAGTGGCGTGGGTCTATCTGAGGTCTCTATTCTGTTCCATTGATCAATATGTCTATTGTTGTACCAATATCAGGCTCTTTTGATTACAATAGCTTTGTAGTACAGTTTGATATCTGGCAAAGTGATCCTTCCCACTCTGTTGTTTCTCAAGATTGCTGTTGCTATTCAGGGTCTTTTTCGGTTACATATAAATTTTTGGAATATTTTTTCTAACTCTGTGAAATATGCTGTTGGTATTTTAATAAAAATTGCATTGACTCAATAGATTGCTTTGGTTAGTATGGACATTTTAATATTAATTCTTTCCAATCCATGAACATGGTATATTCTTCCACTTGTTTATATTTTCCTCTGTTTCTTTTTTCAGTGTCCTGTAGTTTTTCCAGTACAGGTCTTTTACATCTTTGGTTAAGTTTATTGCTAGGTATCTTATTTTTTTAGTTGCAGTGGTAAATGGTGTCGCTTTTTTAGTTTCTCTTTCTGAGTGTTCATTGTTGATGTATAAAAATGCTGTCAATTTTTGGATGTTAATTTTGTAAGCTACCTTGCCAAATTCATTATCAAATCTAGTAGTACTTTGGTGGAGTCTTTAGAGATTCCTATCTACAATATCATGTTGTCTGCAAATAATGACAGTTTTACTTCCTCCTTTCCAATTTGGATACTTTTTTGTTTTCCTCCTGTCTGATGACTGTGGCAAGGACTTAGAATACTATGTTAAATAAGAGTGGTGAAAGTGGACAACCTTGTCTTGTTCCTGTTTTTAAGGGAAATGGTTTTAATTTTTGACCATTGAGTATTATGTTGGATGTAGTTTTGTCATATATAGCATTTATTATGCTGAGGTATGTTCCCTGTAATCCCACTTTGCTGAGCATTTCTATCAGAAATGGGTCCTGGATTTTGTCAAGTGCTTTTTCTGCTTCTATTGATATGATCATATGATTTTTGTCCTTTATTTTGTTTAAGTGGTGTATCACATTTATTAACTCGGGAATATTATACCAGACTTACATCCCTGGAATAAATTCCAAGTGGTTGTGATGTATGATCTTTTTAATGTATTGCTGGATCAGGCTTGCTAGTATTTTGTGGAGGATTTTAGCATCTATGTTCATTAGGGATATTGACCTGTAATTTTCTTTCTTTGTAGTGTCTTTATCTGGTGTTGGGATTAGGATGATGCTAGGAGTTTAGAGGTTTTCACTCCTCTTGAATTTTTTGGAATAGTTTGAGGAGAATAGGTGTTAATTTTTCTTTGAATGTTTGGTAAAACTCACCTGTAAATTCACCCTGTCCCACACTTTTGTTTTCTGGAAGTGTTTTGATTACTGCTTCAATTTCATTAGTTGTTATCTCTTTCTGATTCAGCTTTGGAAGGTTGTATGCTTCTATGAATTTGTCCATTTCCCCAGGTTGTCCAGTTTGTTGGCATATAGTTGCTCATCGTATTTTCTTGCAAGCACTTTTATTTTTGGGGGGTCAGTTATATCGCGCCTCTCTGTTCTGATTTTATTTATTTAGGTTCTCTTGCTTTGTTTCTTCATGAATCTGGCTAAAGGTTCATCAATCTTATTTATCTTTTCAAAGATCCATCTTTTGTTTCATTGATTTTTTTGTATTATTTAAAATTTCTATGTCATTAATTTCTGCTCTGGTCTTTATTATTTCCTTCCTTCTACTCCCTCAGGTCTTTTCTTGCTGTTCTCTTTCTAATTCTTTTAGTTTTAGTGTTAGATGGTTTCTTAGAGCTTTTTCTTATTTCTTGAGGAATACCTGTAATGCTATTAACTTTACTCTCAGGACTGCTTTCACTGTGTCCTGTAGATTTTGACTTGTGTGTTCATTTTTGTTTTGTTTTTTCAGGAAGTTTTTTATTTCTTCTTGATCTCACCGGTAACCCACTCATTGTTTAATAACATGCTACTTAGCCTCCATTTGTTTGAATATTTTTGTTTTTTATAGATGCTTGATACGATTTCAATCTTCTTGAACTTGTAGAGACTTGTTTTGTGCCCTAACATGTTGTCTATTTTTGAAAATATTCAATGTGCACTTGAGAAGAACATGTATTCTGCTGCTTTGGGATGAAATGTTTTGTAAATGTTAATTAAATTTATTAGAGCTAGTGTGTCATTTAAGATCCCTGTTTCCCTGTTGTTTTTTGTCTTGATGATCTGTCCATTGATTACAGTGGGGTATTAAATTCCCTCACTATACTTGGGTTGCTGTTGATCTCTCCTTTAAAGCTCATGAAGAAATTTTTTTTATATTTAGGTGCACCTATACTGGGTGTATATATATTTATAAAGGTTATATCCTCTTGTTGCATTGATCTTTTCAGTATTATGTAGTGACCTTCTTTGTCTCTTGTTATAGTCTTTATTTTGAAGTCTATTTTGTCAAAAATAAGTATTGCTTCTCCAGCTTTTTATTAGTTTCCAGTTCCATGGAATATTTTTCCCCATCCCTTCACTTTCTGCCTGTGTGAATTTTTTGCTCTTAGGTGGGTCTCTTGTAGAAAGCGTATATATGGGTCTTATTTTCTTATCCATTCAGCTACCCTGTGTCTTATGATTGGAAAACTTAACCCATTTACAGTTAAGGTAATTATTGATATATACTTATTTAATGTCATTTCCCCATTTATGCTGATGTACCTCTTTCTCAGTATTACTTCTTCTTCTTAAAGCAGTCCTTTTAGCATTTTTTGCAATGCTTGTTTGGTGGTACTAAATTCCTTTATTCTTCTTTTGTCTGAGAAGCTCTTTATTTTACCTTTAATTTTCTTGCTGGATCAAACAGTCTTGATTGCAGGTTCTTGGTTTTCATTACTTTGAGAACTTCAAGCAACTCCCTTCTGGCCTGAAGTGTTTTTTGTTGAGAAATCTTATGTCTGCCTTATGGTTGCTCCCTTGTAGGTCATTACTTCTCTCTTTCTTGTATCCCTTTATATTCTCTCCTTTTCCTTAACATTTGACTATTTAATTACGATGTGCCTTGGAATGGGTCTCTTTGTGTTCCTCTTGTATGAAACCCTCTGTGGTTTCTGAACTTGTGTGGCTTTCTCTCTCACTAAGCGAATAAAGTTTTCTGTCATTATTTCTTCCACCATGTTTTCTATCCCTTCCTCACTTTTCTTCCCCTTTGGTGCCCCTATGATATGAATGTTGTTTCTCTTCATGTTGTCCCAAAGCTCCCTTAGACTGTCTTTATGCTTTCTAAGTGTTTTTCTTTTTTGCTGCTCTGTTTGAGTGTTTTTTGTACTTTATCTTCTAATTAACCTATTCTATCCTCTGCTTCAAGCCTGCTTTTAATTCCTTCTAGCATATTCTTGATATCAGATTAGTATTCTTCATTTCTGCCTGGTTTTCATTTGTCATATCTAACTCTTTGTTCATGCTGATGAAGCTTTCACTAAGTTCCTTGTCCTTTGCATTACGTGGTTCTCATTAATTTCCTTGAGTATCTTTATAGCCATTACTCTGAACTCTATTTCTGATAACTTGCTTAACTCCATCTTGTCAAGGTCTTTTTCTTGCAATTTCTCCTTTTCTTTAGTTTTGGGGCTCTTTGCCTCCCCATTTTAATGACTTAGTGTTTGTATCTGTATATTAGATATATTTGCTGTCTCCCCATCTTGTGGTTGGGGCTTTGAAGTGTATATCCAGTGGTGCCAAGAGGTGTGTTTTCCTTATACTTCTGAGCTATATGCTCTAGGCCTGTCTCTTTTGTGGGTGTCTGTTTTGTGGGTTCTTTGGGCATTCCTATTGTGATTGGGTCTAGATTGTTGTTAACCTATTCATGGGTGGGCCCTCCTCTCATGTTAGCTAACTGTGAGACTCAGTCACAACCATGTCATGTGAGCTGCTGTACAGGTTCTGACAGGGCAAAACAAAGCACAACCAAACTGCCAGAAAAGAAACAGTAATTTACAAAATATCCTGACAATCACAATGAAAACAACCTAACAGAAAGTAGAATTGGGAGATTGAAGCAAGAACACAAATGCTAAAGGAAAGAAAAAAAGAGAGAAAGAGAGAAGAGAGAGAGAAAAGGATATTATTGCTAAAAAAAATAATAGAATAAGATAAAATATAAGAAATAGAGATGATACTGGGAGATAAAAAGGGTTGAGAAAATATTTTGATAAGAGAGAAAAGTAAGTTAAAATTTAAGGGTAAAGAATAGGAATAGGAAAATGGTTGAAAAATAAAAAATAAAAATTAAATAGAGAGACAAACACAAACAAAGAAAGAAAAAGACAGGAAGACAGAGAATTAAAAGGAGAGAGAAAAAAGAGAGAGAGAAAAAGACAGTTATGCCAATGGAACATGAAGGGAGAGAGAGGTAAAAAAAGGTCAGGTAAGGAGTTCAATAAATGATGTGGAAACAATTGAGAAAAGCAATAAACTTATTGGTTATAATGATAATATCCCAGCAATAAAGCAGAGAATATAAAAAAAATCAGGCACTTGATGTTTCTCAGTACTCCTTATTCAAAATATATCCACTCAGGTATATTTATCTTGTTTTTCCAAGTTGGTTACACAGTGTTTTAGTGGTTAATCCAGTCCATGGCTGAGAGTAAGGGTGCTCTGCTTCTTGTCAGAGTGCTGCCATCTTCCCTCTTCCTTAAAGAGTCATCTTAAAGTTTGCATTATACTAGGATATTTTTATAAGAATCATAAAAACCAAGCTATAATGCTAAAGCTAGACTCACTGATTATTTACTCTAGATCAACAAAGAATGTTTAGGAAACCCAATCATCTACTGTTTTAGAATTCTAAAGGCTCTCTGCAAGTTAGCTATATTATAACCAAGTGTTATTTCTTACACTTTAGATTTGCTTGCAAAAAGTTTGGATTGAAAGAACTTCCTTCCTTAGTTTTTAGGTAAAATTACTATGATTTGGAATACAAATTGCCATTTTTATCAAGCACCAAAATTAACTCAGAACTGATCATAAACCTAAATATAAAATGTAAAACTATAAAACATCTTGAATAAAACATAGGACAAAATCTTTGTAGTCTTGGGTAGGGCAAAGGTTTCTTAAATATGATACCAAGAACACAATCCATAAAAGAAAAAAATAAATAAATTGAGCTCCAACAGGATGAAACACTTCTGTTCTCTAAAAGTCACTAAAATGAAAAACAAGCCATAGATGTGGTGAAATATTAGCAAAGCACAGATCTAACACAAGGACATGTATCCAGAATACATAAAGAATTCTCAACAGAATAATGAGAAAACAACCCAATTTAAAAAATGAGCAAAGGTTTAAATAGACATTTACCCAAGAAAATGTATGAATGTCAAATTAACACATAAAAAGATGCTCAACATCATTAGCATTAGAGAATTGCAGAATAAATTGCATAAGTTAGTAGCATATACCTATTAGATGGATAAAGACAATAACAACAACCTCAAACAAAATAAAACAAACAAATATACTAACAATACCAAACCCTGGAGAGGATCAAGGGCAACTGGAACTTTCATGCATGGCTGGTAAGCATGCAAAAATCACATATTCTTATGATTCCATTTTTATGAAATTCTAGAAAAAGAAAAAGTGTAGGGACAGACAGTGAGATTGATGGTGATGGGTTGGGGAGAGCAATTGACCATAGAAAGTTTGAGGTAATTTTTTAAGGTGATGAACAGCAGTTTAAGTTTCTTCTAAAGTTAAACCTATACTTACCATACAACCCAACAAACCCATTCCTAGTTTTTTATCCAAGAGAAATAAAAACTTACAGTCACATAAAAACTGTTATTTGCAAATATCATAATACTGTATATAGAGAATTCTAAAGATTCCACCAAAAAAGTAGTAGAACTAATAAATGAATTCAGTAAAGTAGCAGGTTGCAAAATTAACATTCAGAAATTGATTGGATTTTTATACACTAATAATGAAGTATGAGAAAGTAAAAATAAGAAAAAAATCCCACTTAAAATTGCATAAAAAATACATAGGAATACATTTAACTAAGAAGATAAAAGACTTGTACTCAGGAAATTATAAGAAAGAAATTGAAGAAGATACTAATAGATTGCAGTATATACCATACTCATGGATAGGCAGATTTAACATCATTAAAATGTCCATACTACCAAAAGTAATCTATAGATTCAACACAATTCCTATCAAAATACTAATGGTGTATTTCGCAAAACTAAAAAAACAATCCAAAAACTTGTATGGTACCACAAAATACCCCATATAGTGACAAAAATATTGAAAAAGAAGAACAAAGTGGGAGGTATTATACTATCTTATTCAAACTATACAAATCAAAACAGTATGGCTTTAGCATAAAAAGAGACATATATATATATATATATATATATACATATATATATATCAAATATAGACATATATATATATATATCAAATAGAACAGAATAAAGAGCCCAGAAATAAACCCAGGCCTATATGGTTAATTATTCTATGAGAAAGGAATCAAGAACATACAATGGAGTAAAAACTGTCTATTCAATAAATGGTGATGGGAAAACTGGACTGATAAATGCAAAAAATTAAACTAGTCCACCTTACACCATATACAAGAATATACTCAAAATTGATGAAAGACTTAAATATAAGACTTGAAACCATAAAACTTTTAGAAGAAAATATAAGCAGTATATACTCTGACATTTCTCTTAGCAATATTTTTTCTGATATATCTCTTTGGGCAAGAAAAAGAAAAGACAAAGTAAGCAAATGGGATTGCATCAAACTAAAAAGTTTTTGCACAGCAATGGAAGCCATCAACAAAATGAAAAGGAAACCCATTGAATGAGAGAAGATAATTGCTTATGATATATTTGATGAGGGGTTAATATCAAAATTTATAAAGAACTCATACAACTCAATACCAAAAATCCAAACAATCCAACTTGAAAATGGGAAGAGATACTCGGGCTGGGTGGTTCAGGTGGTTAGAGCGTTGTCCCATGTACAAAACTGTAGTTTTGATTTCTGGTCAGGACACATACCTAGGTTGTGGGTTCAATTCCCTGTCAGAGCACATATAGGAGGCAACTAATCAATGGTTCTCTCTCATATCAATGTTTCTCTCTCTCTCTTTCAATCTCTCTAAAACCAATAAAAGAAAACTATTTTTTGGTGAGGATTTAAAAAAATGGGCAGAAGACCTGAATGGACACGTCTCCAAAGAGGACATACAGATGGACAATAGGCATATGAAAAGATTCTCAAAGTCAGAAAAATGCAAGTTAAAACCACAATGACATATTACCGCACACCTATCAGAATGGCTATCATCAATAAATCAATAAACAACACGTGTTGATGAGGATATGGAGAAAAGGGAACATTTGTGCACTGTTGTGGGGATTCAGATTGGTGCAGCCACTGTAGAAAACAGTGTGGAGATTGCTCAAAAAATTAAAAATGAAATTGCCTTATGACCTAGCAATTCCACTTTAGGGAATATATCTGAAGAAATCAAAACACTAAATTGAAAGAACATATGCACCTTCATGTTCATTGAAGCACTGTGTGCAACAGCCAAGATATAGAACCAACCCAAGTACTCATCAGTAGATGAGTAGATAAAAAAATCTTTGATACATATACGCAACAGAATGCTATTCAGTAATAAAAAAAAAAGATTGAAATCTTACTTTTTGTGACAGCATGGATGGACATAGAAGGTATTATGCTAAGTGAAATAAGTCAGATAGAGGAAGGCAAGTTTCATATGATTTCACTTATATGTAGAATCTAAAGAACAAAACAACAAACAAACAAACAATAAAAACAGACTCATAGATACAGAGAAGATACTGATGGCTGACGGAGGGGGCTGGATGAAAAAGTTGATGGGATTAAAAAGTACAAATTGGTACTTACACTATGGCATATGGAATATTGTTAATATTATTGTAATGACTATGTGTGGGGCCAGGTGTGTACTTGATATATTGGGAGTACCACTCTGTAAAGTACATGGTTGTCAACCACTATTCTGTACGTCTGAAACTAATACAAAACAATATTGTATGTAAACTTTAATTAAAAATGAAAAAATCGCATAAGCTAAAAATTGGGCAGAGTATCTGAATAGACATTTTTCAAAAGAAGATATACAGATGGCCAACAGGTACTTGAAAAGGTTCCCAACATCACTAATCATCAAGAAAATGCAAACCAAAACCACAATGATCTATTACCTCATGCCTATTAGAATGGAAATTATCAAAAAGAAAAGAAAGAACAAGTATTGGCAAGGATGAAGAAAAGATAATAATTGTGCTCTGTTGGTAGGAATGTAAACTAGTGCAGCCACTATGGAAAACAGTATGGAGTTCCTTAAATAAAATAAAATATAAAATAAAATAAAATAAAAATTAAATTAAATTAAATTAAATTAAAAAATCAAATAAAATCAAATAAAATACTAGAACTACCATATGATCCAGCAATCCAGTTTCTGAGTATTTATCTGAAGAAAGAAAACATTAACTCGAACAGATATGTACACCCCCATGTTCTTTGTAGCATTATTTACAATAGCCAAGATATGAAAACAACCTAAGTGACCATTGATGAATAAATCGATAAAGACATTGTGGTGTATATATACAATGGAATATTACTTTGCCATAAAACCAAGAAAATCTTGCCATTTGCAAGAACATTGATGGATTCGGGGGCATTATTCTAGGTGAGGTAAGTCAGAAAAAGACAAATCTTGTCTAATTTTACTTTTATGTGGATTTTTAAAAAATCAAGCTCATAGTTACAGACAACATATTGGTGGTTGCCAAAGTCATGGGTTGGGGGTGAGTGGGTGAAATAAATTAATGGGGGTAAAAGGGCTCAAACTGCCAGGTATGAAATAAATAAGGCTTGGGATATACTGTACAGCATGGTGACTAAAGTTAATAATACTGTATTCCATATTTGAAAGTTGCCAAGAGAGTAGATCTTAAAACTTCTCAACACAAGAAAAAAATTGTAACTATTTGTATTGATGAATGGTAACTAGAATTATTGTAGTGATCATTTCACAATATACACAAATATTGAATTATTATGTTGTATACCTGAAACTGTCAATTATTCTTGAATTTAAAAAAAGAAAAAGAAAGGGTGGTTAAAGCCATATGAGGAAATTAAAGAAGGTTCACATGAGAAATAAGTTTAAGTGGTCTTTGCAAACCAGAAGCTTCATTCCTGTGTATGACTCAAGGTGAAGGTATCAACTTATGTAGAAGCATGGTGGTGTGAAGGCAGGTGATCAGTCAGTAAGTCAGCATGATGGAGTAGAGGAGACATAAGCAACAACAGTGGGATGAGGGGCTTGATTGCTTAGACAGATGTGGTGTTATATTTGCCATGTCATGAAGTTTGTCTGCTACACTTATCTAAAAGAAACAAAAGAGGCCCAAAGACCTCTAAGCAAGAGAGTGATGGGCCCAAATTTTCCCATTAGAACAGTGAAGCCTTGGGAAAGACCAGTTGCCAATTGTCTATGATGGTCTCACCAGAGTGGGACTCTTGAAAGCCAGTATCGTCCTGTGTAATACATATACAATTACTTCTCCACTAAGATATCTAAACTTTTGTGTTTAAATGTAAAGTTTTATTAGTTCTTCTAAAGTTAGTAGCCTCTCACTGTGTATCTGAACTTTTAGGATATTGCTTTGGCAGATAGCAACTTATCAAAGAATGTGTATCTGACCTGTAAAAATGAAAGCATTTTTGCCTGCTATTAAACTATGTGGTAAAAATTAATTATGAAAATTAAGAGGCTCAGGGTGTAGATAATTTCATATATGTGCATATTTCTCTATTTACAAAAAGCATTCATATAAAAGGGTTTCAAGATGGCCCAGTGGAGTAGGTGGATGTTTCTTGCACCTCCTTCCAGAAGCACACTGGAAATAAAACTAAATTGGGGAACATTCACTCTGAATTACCGACTGAAGACTTGCTGAAGAGGAGACTTTTAACAGGGAAAGGCAGAAATCACCTTGAGACTGGTAGGGAGGTTGGGGCCACCAGAGAAACTGGCCCAGGTTCCACAGGCTGCAGGCTGAGGGAGAGAAGGGATAATTGGGCTGCAGGGCCAGGGGGGAGTTCCCTGAGAGCAAAGCCAGACCAAAGGCTGAACTCCCCAGCTTGGAGTGTCAAAGCTGAGAACAGTGACAGGTGTAACATCCAGCTCTTTATTACAGTAGAAATAGAGTGACCATACTTTACATAATAAAGGCCATATATGACAGACCTACAGCCAATGTCACACTCAATGGGCAAAAACTAAAAGTGTTTTCCTTATTACCAGGAAAAAGACAGGGATTTCTGCTTTCACTATTCTTATTCAACATAGAACTGGAAGTCCTAGCCACAGAGATCAGACAGGAAGAACACATAAAAGATATCCAAATTGGAAAGGAGCAAGTAAAACTATCATTATGCACAGGTGACATGATATTGTACATACAAAAACTCTAAAAGCTCCACCAAAAACCTGCTAGATTTAATACATGAATTTAGCAAAATAGCATGATGCAAAATTACTATTCAGAAATTGATGGCATTTTTATATACCTATACTAAACTCTCAGAAAGAGAAACTAAAAATAAACCCCATTTACCATTGCAACAACAAAAAATAAGATACCTGGGAATAAACTTTACCAACGAGGTAAAAGACCTGAACTGAGAAAATTATAAGATGTTGAAAAAGGAAATAGAGGAAGATACAAACAAGTGGAAGCATGTACTGTGTTCATGGATTGGAAGAATTAACATCATTAAAATGTCCATACTACCCAAAGCAATCTACAGATTCAATGCAATCTCTATTAAATTACCAATAGCATAATTCACAGATCTAGAACAAACACTTCAAAAATTTATATGGACTCAAAAAAGACCCTGAATAGCCTCAGCAATCTTGAGAAAGAAGAACAAAGTTGGAGGGATCACAATACCAGATATCAAACTATATTACAAAGCCATTGTAATAAAAACAGCCTTGTGCCTGCGCAAAAACAGGGTATATACCAATGAAATAGAAAAAGACCCAGAAATTGGCCAACACCATTATGGTCAATTAATATTTGACAAAGGAGGCAAGAGAATACAATGTAGTAAAGATAGTTTCTTCAATAAATGCTGTTGTGAAAATTGGACAGGTACATGCAAAAAAATGGAACTAGACCACCAACTTACACCATACATAAGAATAAACTCAAAATGGATAAAAGACTTAAATGTAAGTCACAGAAACATAAGACTCCTAGAAGAGAGCATAGGCAGTAAAATCTCATACATCTTACGTAGCTGCATTTTCACTGATACATCTCCTAGGGCAAGAGAGAAAAAGAAAAAATAAACAAATGGAATTGCATCAAACTAAAAAGCTTCTATACAGCAAAAGAAACCACCAACAAAATGCAAAGAGAGAACATATTTGCCAATGTTACATCTCTTAGGGGCTTAATTTCCAAAATATATAAAGAACTTATACAACTCAACACTAGGAAGATAAACAATACAATTCAAAAATGGGGAAAGGACTTGAATAGACACTTCTCCAAAAAGGACATACAGATGGCCAAGATACATGAAAAAAAATGCTCATTGTCACTAATCATTAGAGATGCAAATTGAAACTACAGGGAGGTATAACTTCACACCTGCCAGAATGGCTACAATCATTAAATCAATAAACAACAAGTGCTGATGAGGATGTGAAGGAAATGGAACCTTAGTACACTGCTGGTGGGACTGCAGACTGGTGCAGTCACTGTGGAAAACAGTATGGAGTTTCCTCAAAAAATTAAAAATGGAACTGCCACTTGGCTGAGCGATCCCACTTCTGGAAATATATCCTAAGAATCCTGAAACACCAATTGGTAAGAATATATGCACCCCTATGTTTATATCAGTGTTATTTACAATAGCTAAGATCTGGAAAAAGCCCAAATTCTCATCAGTAGATCAGTGGATTAAAAAGCTGTGGTACATTTACACAGCGGAATATAATGTGGCTGTAAAAAAGAAGGAGATCTTACCCTTTGGGACAGCATGCGTGGACCTGAAGATTGTTATGTTAAGCAAAGTAAGCCAATCAGAGAAAGACATATATCATATGATCTCACTTATATGTGGAATCTAATGAACAAAATAAACTGATGAACAGAACAAGTCCAAAAGCATGGATGCATGGAACAGACTGACAGATGTTAAAGGGGAGGAGATGTAGGGGACAGGAAGAGTTTAAACAAAGAATATATATGCATATATGTATAACCCATGGACACAGACAATAGTGTTGGGAAGATCTGGGGTGGGGCAAGGACTGGGTGCAGGGGGCAAGGGGGAGGAATGGGGGACATATGTAATACTGTTAACAAAAAATAAAAAATAATAAATGTCCTCTCAAAATAAATAATATAAATAACATAAAAATAATAAATTTAAAAAAGCATTTATATCTAATATCTCATGTACACATCACAACTCTCCTGGGTGAACAAGGAAACCCAAAAGCTCAGAGCTTAAGGCTGAATTAGTATGGGCTCCAATACAACCCAAAATGTAATATTTACTGTGTTCTTTTATGTGAAAAACATCCATTCTTGGAATGGGATGAAATTCTTGCATATGCTTTTAGTAACAAGTATTGAAGACCCATTTGAGCCAGTTTACTTAAAAAAGGGGAACATAATTATTAGCATAATCAGTGTCTCACAGATCTTAAAGGATGGGCTGAAACTTCAATACCATTATTCTCTTATTTCTTTTCATTTTAAAAGAATTTTATTGAGACATAATCCATATATCATATAATTCATCCATTTGAAGTATACAATTCAGTTGTATTTAGTATAGTCTCAGAGTTGTACAACCATCACCACAATTGATTTTACAATAAATTTGAGCCTTAGAGTTTTAGAATTAATGTTTCATCATCCCCAAAAGAAGCCCCATATGCCTAATAGCGGTCATTCCTCAGTTCTCTCAAACCCTACTAGCTCGAGGCAACTACTGCTCTGTTTATATAGATTTGCCTATTTTGGACACTTTATATAAGTGTAATCATATAATTCGTGGCCTTTTGTCTTACTTCTTTCA
The DNA here is from genome assembly GCF_054644295.1 of Miniopterus natalensis. Classification (NCBI taxonomy): domain Eukaryota; kingdom Metazoa; phylum Chordata; class Mammalia; order Chiroptera; family Miniopteridae; genus Miniopterus; species Miniopterus natalensis. Next base: position 36,021,130 of record NC_142090.1, on the reverse strand, counting down.
CTTACCATAATGTTTTCACTTTTATTCATATTGTAGTATGTATCAGTACTTTATTTCTTTTTATTATCAAGTAATATTTCATTGTATGGATATGCCACATTTAATATTCATCAATGGATAGATATTTTGGTTGTATCCATGTTTGGTCACCATGAATATTGTATACAAGTTTCCATGTTGACATATGTTTTCATTTCTCTTGGATATATAATCAGGAGTGGAATTGTTGGACCATACGGTAAGTCTATGTTTATCATTTTGAGGAGTTACCGAACTGTTTTCCACCATGGGTGTTGTAGACTGAATGTCTGTATCTCCCCCTAGATTTATATGTTGAAACCCTAATCCCCAATGTGATAGTATTTAGAGGTAGGGCCTTTGGAATGTAATTAGGTTTTATGAGGTTATGAGTATAGACGCCCAAGATGCGATTAGTGTCCTTATAAGAATGGGAAGGCAGACCTCTCTCTCTACCATGTGGGGACACAGTGAGAAAGTGTCTGTCTGAAAGCCAGGAAGTGGATTCTATGAGGAATCAAATCCACCTTGACTTGGACTTTTCAGAACTGTGGGAAAAAATATATTTTGTTTAAGCCACTTAGTCTATAGTATTTTGTTTTAATCAGCCTGAACTGACTAACACAGTGGCTGAACCATTTTACATTCCCATCAGCAATGTAAGAGGATTCCAATTCTCCACATCTTTGCCAATGCTTGTCAATATTTCTTTGTTTGTATTATAGCCTTCCTAGTGGGTGTAAAGTGGTATCTTATTGTGGTTTTGATTAGTTCCTGATAAATAATGTTATTGAGTATTTTTTCCTGTCCTTGTTGGTTATCTGTATATCTTCTTTGAAGAAATACCTATTCAGATCAAATTACAAAATGCAGGAGAGAGCATACTGAACACTGTGAAGACAATATAAATGCAAGGTATTATGGATATAAAAGGGCAGGATGCCAATATGTCCCTGCTCCCCTCTCAGTTGAGAACTATCAGTGTAGAGTAAGGATGGGAGGAGTAACTTCTGCTCAGCAATGATGTGTAAAATATGATGACCTACAAAATCCCATTCCAGATACTTCCAAGCTAGACAGTATATCTCAAATGTCTGCATCACCAGTGGTTCTCAGTGTTTTCTGTAGTTTCTTGCATTAGCTTCCTGGGTGGATACTTAGGCACTTGTTTGTCTCATTCAAATACTTCTGTCTTGGTCTTTCTGGTTTCCCAGATACTTTAGCAATTTGAGCCTTACATACCTCTTTTCCCGAACCTTCTCCTCTCACCATGCACCTTT